>NC_143578.1:229953897-230231397 GCF_048544385.1 Mastigoproctus giganteus | reverse complement strand
TGATCAATTTCATTATATAGAGGTTTGACTGTATATATAATAAATTTAATAGTGATTGTGGTGTATTATTTTTGGGTTATCTTGTAGTTATTCATTACTTAAATTTTTGTAAAATATTTTGTGATGACTAATATAAAGTAAAATATTTACCTGAGAGTAGTTAATTTTATAATATACATTAAATTTTATTACATAAATTCGAGGTCATCAATAGAAATGTAACATTTTTGGATGCATACATTTTTTGATGTATTCCACTGACATTACCAAGTTTGGTGTCATTAAACATTTAATTTAAGATATGGGAGTTTATTATACAGGGATCATACTGAATTTGGTTTATTATACCATATTCAGTATATGATCCCTGTGCACCCAAGCCTACAAATGTCATTTGAAATGCAGCTAGTGTTTCTTCTGAGATACCATCCACAGTGGCTCTTGTTTCACCTTTCATTTCTTTAATGGTATATGGATATTGTTTCTGTAATAATTCTTGGGGAATCTCCATAGGAAATAATCAGCTTGCTTCCTGAAAAAGTATGATGACCATGACCATCCAGTCCCATATCACCCAGTATGTTAATTTGAGATGACACTCATTAAAATGTTCTTTCACAAAAAAAAAAAAACCATATTTGTGTCTTGCTTCATCTTGTTGGAAAATGTTTCTTCCATATTTAGTCCTATGCCCTGAAGATTTGGAACAAAGTGATCCTGAAAAAGTTTCATGTATTTTTCTTCATTAACTGTATTGTGTAGGAAGACAGGATAACACAGCTGAACATGGGACTTCATGAATCCAGCTGATGAAATTGCATACCACAATTTCATTGTATTTTTACTATGCAAAGGCATCTCTGTTTTTTGACATGGCATCAAAGGTAGACGTTATTCACTACATACAAATCATCAGTGAATTTTTTTTTTTTTTTTTTTTTTGTGAACCCCAAACACGAGAGGTATTAGAACCTATAGTACTTAGTACCGTGCTTCAGTTGGAGGTTGAGAAGACGAAAGAATATATTTGTTGACATTGGACTTGAACTTCTGTAGATTGTAATTTTCAGGAAATACGTATGAAGGAAGGTTGTTCAGAAAACAGCAGTTGAATGAATAAACGAGGAAGATGAAAAGTTGGTTCTGTGAGTTTAAAGTTAGACAGTAAATGGATGTTGGCTGGTGACGGCACATGTTCGGACTGTTTTGAAAGAGAGAGTGGGCATTATAGAAGCCAATTCAGATGAACAGTGCCCATGGAAGTATCTGTAGAATAGGCATGCTGCAGAAACAGTACGTCTATGAGAAAGCGAGTGGAGAGACTGTTAGCGAAGAATCTTTAATTAACCTAACTGCCCTCTTCTGAATGGAATCAAGAAGCCTGAGAGAGGTTTGGAGGCAATATTCCATGGCTGGGCGGATTTGCGATTTATACAGAGTGAGCAGCTGTTTGAAAGAAAAGTAACACCGAGAGCGAAAGACAAAACCAAGTTTTTTAGATGCAGAGGAAGCAATATTTGTAATGTGCTTGTGCCAAGAGAGATTAGAAGTCAGGGTAATCCCCAAAAGAGATATATCATTTTGCCTAGAAATCGGAGTGTCACTAAAGATAAGCATAGGAGCAGAAGAATACTTTTTGTGAGATATAAGACAAGACTGAGTTTTAGAAGGATTGAAATCAACTAAGTTGTCTTTGCCCCACTGGAGAATTACCTGAAGATCGCCATTTAAGGAATTGGCAGCAGATTTTCGAGAAGTTGAAGCTGATTGAGCAGGACAAGATTTCTCAAAATGGAAAGTGGAATGCAATGTGCTATCATAGGCAAAACTATGGATAGGATTTCCAGTCAATGGAAGAAGGTGATTAATATACAAGAAGAAACGAGTGGGGGAAAGAACTGAACCTTGGGGGACACCAGCATTAGTGGAGAAGTTAGAAGACAGAGAGCCATCTACCATCATCCTCAGTGAGCGATCAGAGAGAAAACTGGATAACCAATTACTAAAAACAGTTGGCAAACCATAAGATGGAAGCTTGTTTAGAAGACCTTTTATGCCAAACACGATCAAAAACCTTTGAGATGTCAAGAGCAAATACTTGTGTTTCACCGAACCTTTCCATTGAATTAGTCCATAAATGGGTAACATAAGCCAGAATATCACCAGTGGATCGACACTGACGGAATACATACTGGCGATCATTGATCAGATGGATGGTTTCTAGGTAGTTTAAGAGTTGGCGGATAATTGATTTCTCCATTACTTTAGAAAGAGTAGAAGTAATTGCAATGGGACGATAATTGGATGGGAGGGATTTGTCACCCTTTTTAGGAACTGGCTGGATATGAGCAAATTTCCAAGCAGAAGGGAAAACACCTTTGGAATAAGAAAGTGAAAAAAGGCGGCAAAGAATAGGAGTAAGTTCAGGAGCACAGGTTTTCGGAACAAGTGGAGAAATACCATCAGGACCTGGAGCTTTCTTAGCATCAAGATTCATCAAAATCCTTCTGATATCCTTTTGACGGAAGACCACAAGAGGCATTGAATGGAGCATGTTGGGAATGGTGGGAGGTATTTTGCCAAGATCATTAATACATGAGCTGGAAGAAACATGGGATGCAAGCAGGTCAGCTTTATCCTTGGCTGAAGTGACAACAGATCCATCTGGTTTGGACAGAGGTGGGAGCAGAGATGGGCAAAAGTTGTGGCCAATAGCTTTGGCAAGAGACCAGAATGCTCGGCTACCATTAGGGCAAGAAGCAAGTTTTCTACTCTTAGCCTGTTCAAGCTCTAGTTTTGACTGATTAATAATTGCTTTAAAATTGTTGCAAGCTTTGGTGTAGGCAGAAAATGAAACTGAAGAATTAGAAACAAGCCAATTATGATATGCAACATTCTTCTCTTGAACAGCCTTATCACATTTATTGGAAAACCAAGGTTTAGATAAAGGACGAGATTTTAAAGTGGAGTTTGGGATAAAGGATTCCATTCCTTCACGAATAATTTCACTGACACGATCTGAGCAAACGTTGACATCGGAAGTTTTGAAACAGTAATCCGACCAAGAAAAAGAAGAAAAGAAGTCTCGCAGATCATCCCATTTTGCATTCTTGTATTGCCAAACAACACGAGGTTGGGAATAGCTATAAGATAAAGGTTCCATTGGAGAAGAGACAATCACCAAGTTGTGATCTGAAGCGCCTAAAGGACCTCTCACTTCGACCGTGTACTTAGAAGGGTTGTTTGTGAGAAAAAGATCAAGCGTATTGGCTGTATGATTAGGATTGTCTGGTATTCTTGTAGGTAAATGAACAATCTGTGCTAGGTCATTAGTAATTGCAAAAGCCTCAGCATCTCGACCTGCTGGGTCGGTGTGACTAGAAAACGGAAGCCAACTGGAGTTGTGAACATTAAAATTGCCAAGGAAAATTACCTCACTGTTAGGAAAGTTGGACTGGAGAAAGTCAAGTTGCAAAGAGAGGAAGTCAAATTGCAAAGAGAGGAAGTCAAAGAGCTCCAAGTGATTAGTGGAGTTGGGAGAATAGTAGAGACAACAGATGAATTTGACACAATGAGGTAGAGAGATTTTAAGCCGGAGAAGATCAAAGAGAGGAGATTCCAAATTGCCAAGTCTCTGACAGGGAATATCAGAACGGACATATGCACAAGTACCACCTTTGAGGCGAAAGGAATCATACAGCGAATAGTTTGGGCATCTGAGATGAGCAGTAGTTGAATCAACCGATAACTGAGATTCTGTCAGAAAAAGTACATGGGGTTTGGCAGACTGCAAGTGGAAATGGACATCATTAAGATTAGAATTGAGACCACGTATATTTGTGAAATGAATTAGGAAGTGCTTGGGAGGTTTAGATCTTTTCGCGATAAGCTTGCTCTATTAGTTTGACAATTCATGGTGTATTCAATAGTAAGAAAAAGTGGGAGGGACATGCTGTATGAAGTAATGAAATTTTTGGATATGGCGTACACGTGTTAAGAACATACCCAGATCCTTGACATAGCGTGGCCTCGACAATGCTCCCGCATACACACTACTCAGACTCCCTCCAGTCACTATCTGGCAGAGTAGAGGTAGCAAGATTATACACTAGCTGATCTGGAAGCCTCCTAGAGAGTTACCAATAGGTTCGGTCCGGTGTACTAACTAGTGGCCGGTCTGCGAACACCATTTTAGAGCTGTACCCTCGAAATGTAAGGAATATTGAATCTCGCCACAACTTTCATCGTAACCTCAAAAGTCATCAATCATAGTGCATGATGGAAGAGGTAGGGGAAGGGTTGACCGGAACTTAGCTCTAGAGACTAAACATGGGTTCCACCACTTCAAGCCTCCAATAAGCAAAGTGGTGGTATTTCACTGGTTGATGAGAGTCATCTACCACCTAGTACTGCCTGGTAACATTGAGGGGCGGCATTTCTCCATGTGGTGTGGGCGCCACACCTCGACCCCTGCTTACGTTGGTTCACACCTGGTACTCACCATATACTTGTTCATGGAGGTTATACCCAAAATTACTAACAGTCCCACCATCGTGAAGGTGCAAGTGGAGGATTTGGCTGTCACAGGCCGTCCGGACTTCGCCGAAATTGGGTCCACTTGACTTGAGTGTCACACAAATATCAGTTCCATTAGCGTTTTACACTCCCAGGTAGCAAGTACAGCTTGTCTGGCATATCTGAGAGAATGTCTGTGACAACCTGAAGGACCTATTTGTATGTGGTGAATAACTGTGGCTTAGTTTTCCAAATATTGAAGAAATTAATCACAACAGGTGAATTGCCATTCTCTGTCATTGTTGGTCAGGGATTGCAACTGCATTTCGTAAGTAATTTAATTTTTTTATGATTGAGTTTTGATTTTGAGTTTTAAGTCTTCTTATACAATGCTTAAAGTGAATGATTGTTTTCAACTCAGTTGTTGCAGCAGTCTCACATACTGTATGTGGGCAGTATTTTCACAGGTATCTTCAGACTTCTTTCTGACAACAACACACTTCTTGTCTGTCACAGAACCAGACTGTTCAAACTTTGCTAGTTTCAAAATTTAATAATACAATCTCATTTATCTATTTAGTGATACAATCTGAATATCATTGATGTAGTTCTCTTAATTCTCTGGAATAATTAGATCGGCTAGATCTTTCACTGATGGTTTTTAATGGGGCATTTTCTATTATATCCTGCTTCCTTGACAACCATAGCAGCTACCTTTTTTGACCCAGATGATGTCCTTATTGGTATGTTTCTTGATTGCTTTTTTTTTTTTTTTTTTTCTCTCTCTCTCTTCTAGTGAAAAGGTGCCATACTTTAATCCTATTTGGTTGGCTTATCTGTATCAGCACTACATCCTTATTCATTCACTAGCCATGCAGTTGGCTGTCTTCTGTTAGGATTGTTATGATATTTCCCTTCCCTAACTATATTATGTCTTCTGTTAGGTTACATCATGTCTTCTGTTAGGTTACACTACATCCTTATTCATTCACTAGCCATGCAGTTGGCTGTCTTCTGTTAGGTTACACTACATCCTTATTCATTCACTAGCCATGCAGTTGGCTGTCTTCTGTTAGGATTGTTATGATATTTCCCTTCCCTAACTATATTATGTCTTCTGTTAGGTTACACCATGTGAGGCAAGGAGGTGTGTTACCAGTTGGCTTCCACCACAAGATTAGCTTAGGAGATATGAACATCTCATGGTTAGATAGCCTCTAACCATGTGGTTTTCAATAATAGTAATAATAGTTTTAAAGTAAAATAACTCTTTGAATGTTTATAAAACTATTTCTGTAACACATAATCAGCTTGCTTCCTGTGAAATAAGCTAGATCTGCTGAGTATGTTGGCCATGACCATCCAGTCCCATATCACCCAGTATGTTAATTTGAGATGACACTCATTAAATTGTTCTTTCACAAAAAAAAAGAACCGTATTTGTGTCTTGCTTCATCTTGTTGGAAAATGTTTCTTCCATATTTAGTCCTATGCCCTGAAGATTTGGAACAAAGTGGTCCTGAAAAGGTTTCAGGTATTTTTCATAGTACAGACCCTGTTTCCAGTAAAATCCTGTGTTATAATCAGTTTTTAGTTAGGTATCTATTAAAATGTAATTCCTAAGACATAATAATAATTTGTTTCCTTTCACAAAATATTTTAATCAGTTAGAAAGCAACTAAAATAGTAATAACTGTAAAACCAATGAAATGAAAACAAATCACCATTACCAAATTTTTATACAGAAAAATTTGGTAATGATGATTTTTTTTCATTTTATTGGTTCTACAGAAGATTCACATGAACCTTTTTAGAAGTTTGCAAAGAAATGGTTGGGAGATGCTGCTGTAACTCTTTAATAGTCATATTGCTTAGCATTAAAATCTTTCTCATTTCCTAATCAGTGGTATGCTATAGTTTTGAAAGCTATGCCTTGAATCTTTTAAAACTATTGAAACAGTTGTTTTGATAGTAATTAATATATTACAGCATTTGGGTTTTTGTTTTTTTAAGCATTAGTAATGGTATATTTGGTATCGATCATGGTGTGTTTGGCATGGTATGTCATTCATGGTGTAATTATATTTTGAAAAAAAAAAAAAAAAAAGATATCTCCCCTGGAATCTGTTTTTTTAGCATTATGGTGATTAATGTATTAAGCTCTTGCATAATCAGAATTTTTAAAAGGTATGTGAGTGAATAAAAAAAACAAAAAAAAAAAACAAGATTTATTTTCATACTGACCTAAGACATTATTTCCCTAAATAATCTCTGTACCACTTTGGGCACCCATCCCATTTGCAGACCAAATTTTTTCTACTCTGTCTTCAAATGTCATATGATGGTTGGCACCAGTATAGAACAATCTCCTCATCATTATTAGTTTGGAATTAGCATTCTGGTGATCATGTCTCAATATCCTGAAAATATGGGGTTTGCAAATCACCACATCTCAACTAATAACCATATACAAAAGATGGTTGAGCATTTCCTAGCCAAGCTACTAGAGCAGGGGTGGGCAACCTTTTTAAATGACGGGCCAAATAAAATGCATGTGAAGTACACTCGGGACAAATTTTTTTAGCTTTCTATGATTTTTAGGAATATTAAAATTGTGTATAACAGTGTTTCTCAGAGTGTGGTCTGTGGCCTGGTACTGGTCCGTGAAAAGAAAATACCACTCCACGAACAACTTATTTGAAATATACCTACCTAAAACTATGAGAAAATTTCCGGAATAAATGAAAATGTAATAAAATAACAAATACCCAGTTATACTAAAAAATACTCATTAAATAAATATTTATTTGCCCAAAAAGACTCAAAAATATGTTAATTTTATATAAACTTTTGATAATAAACAAAGAAATGAATTACCTATCTTTTATTTATATTTACTGATGTTAATGAATACCTAATTGCATTATTACTGGTATGTTGAATGTCCTAATGGTAGTGACATTATTTCCTGAACCTATGAGTATAATTATTGAAAATACATTAATTTATAGCTATAGGTAAGCCATGAAAAAAAAAAAAAAAAAAAAATCTGCAAACACCAGCCCGCACTTGAAAAAGTTTGGGAAACCCAGGTGTATAATGAAAAAATTTCCATAAACAGTTTTATGTTATTTATTGTAATATTTATACATATGCATACATATAATTAATTTTATTCAAGATCAAATTACAAAAATACAATTATAAAAAAATTAAATCCAAAATTATTATAATTTAAAAGATTTTATAAAACCTTAATACATATGCATACATATGTATAATATTTATACATATGCATACATATGTATAATATTTATACATATGCATACATATAATTAATTTTATTCAAGATCAAATTACAAAAATACAATTATAAAAAAATTAAATCCAAAATTATTATAATTTAAAAGATTTTATAAAACCTTAATAATCTTAGATTTTCAATTATGCATTGCGATATGTTTCAACAAATACCTACATAAAAATAAAATGACAAATCCCTCCAAATTATTTACTTTTAGTCGACTATTCACTGATATTTGGCATTGAAATGCACAAGGGTATGCATTTCGATGTTTGACTGCAGTCACATTCTGCAGAGCTGAGAGTCCAGGATCGATTTCTGGTAACCGGTGTTACCAGAAGCTATGCATGCTTACCGTTTGGCAACACTGCTGCTTATTCGAATCGTGATATATGGCACAAATTCAAATGAATCATTAGATGTCACACAATCAAAATGTTAAAAACAATTTAATAACAGCAAATCTAATAAAAATTACAATAAACATAATTTCATGATATATATTCTTCAGTGGGCTGTTTACTATATATATTTTGAAAACAACAATGGGCCGGATTACGCATGTTCGAGGGCCAGAGGTTGCCCACCCCTGTACTCGAAGGATGTTACAGTACACTTGTGTTGTCTGTGGTTACACATTGTCCTGTAACAGAATTCATGTATCACCTTCAATCAAGCATCAGGATTTTTTTTTTTTTTGCTTTTGTTGGCATATTGCAGATCACTTTGGAAGTTGTTTGAATATTAAACCAGTTTGACTTTTTCATGAATTTTTTTTTTTTTTTTTTTTTTTTATGAAAACCCCAAACACGAAAGGTATCAAAACCTATAGTACTTAGTACCGTGAATGGGTTGAAGCAGAAGTATGAGGGGAGGGGGATGCCGGAAACTTTGCTCTAGAGACTAAGCATGGGTTTCATCACTTCAAGCCTCCAATAAGCAAAGTGGTGGTATTTCACCGGTTGATGAAAGTCATCTACCACCTTGGCACAACACCAGAGCCTGCAAGTAAAAACCTTGCATGATTATTCCAGGGCATTTTGAAATACTTTATGTTCACCTTAGTAGCCACATACTTCCACAGCTTACTGTTTTGCTTGTCCTCTGTTTCATAGTACTTCTGCTCTGCCTCATCTACGTTCACAGTGCAATTCAAAATTATCTTCCTTTCAGTTGTATAATTCATCAATTGCAGCAGACTCAATCCTATTACAATTGTTTCTTACAGATATTAGGGTATTCATTTTTGTGAATCTTTATGTATCACAACCTGTCATGAAGGATGGTGCAAAACACTATCATCCATATAAAAACAATGGCTGATGCCCAACAATTGCACCTTTGGGGATGGGAAATTGGAACATGCTGAATGATTATTGTCACTGTGAATGCCATCTTCCTTTTTTGCTGTGCATATTGTCAAATCAGTACCTGCTTTATTTTAACTTTCACCTTTTCTCAGCTTCTTTGTTAATTGTGGTCTTGCTGTTATACTATGATAAAAACAGCAAAATACACTAAGTTTGTGTAGTGGCAAAATCACAATCACAGAAGGAGCAGAGGGTAAAATATCTGCAAGAAATTATTTCTGTTAGTAATAATTAGTAGCTTACCTTCATGAGCAATTGAGGCTGACAGCTTAAAGAAATGACTCCCTCTTCACACCTACATGAGGAGGGAGTCAAATGGGCATATTTGGTTTTAATTAATTATTTTCCTTTTTATTTATATATATATTTTTTGCTGGTGCAGCAAATACCTAAAGCATCCTTGTAATATGTGGCTAATACTAATAGATTCTAAACTTTACACAAATGAAGTGCTTTCGTTTCAAGTATTTTGATAAAGATAATCTGTATAACATATTAAAATATTTATATTAAACAGCATTAATATTTTTATTTATATTTTTCAAGCTTTATTTGGATAAGTAAGATGAGCCAAATTCTCAATATTTGTTTGTAGGTGCTGAGGTTGCAAAATATTGTTCTCTTCATTTTCCGGACTTTCTTCTTAATGTGGCTGAATACAAGAAAGGTAATATTCCACAGGCATTAGAAGATGCTTTTCTTGAGTTTGATGCTACTCTGACAGAGCCAAAAGTAATAAATGAGCTAAAACATTTAGCAGATTTAAGCGACACTTCTGATTCAGGTAAGGAAACAACGAAATAACTATTAAATAAATTTTAGCATGTAAAAAATGATAACCTTTCTATTAATTATTTCCAGGTTGCAGAATATTATTCGTTAAACATGATGAAAACTTAGCTTTGATTATTTAATGAAGTGGTTAGGAAATTGGAAAAATTTTCACAGTTATGGCAATTGAAATCCTGCTGTTTTGCATAAATGTTTTACTAATGCAAAACATGGTTACTTTGGTGTTTCATTTTGGTGGAATACTCTGTTTTAAAAACTCCTCAAAGCATCTGTGTGCAGTGGGAAACAGTACAGAGATTTTAAGATGTTTCCAACAACAGCCTGACATGAATGATTGATATTTAAAGATGTCCATTGAATATGTTTAATGAAGTTTTAATTCTTCAAATAGGCCTCTGGGGTTGGGTATATTCATACTATGATTTTTTAGTGTTTCTCACAAACCATTGAAGTAAAAACCAAAAGACGAAAAAACGAAATTCTTAAAATTTTAATATTTACAATAAATTTATTTACAAACAAAACCAAGTATATTTTATTGTATTTTAAATTCGGTATTTGTATTATCACCTTGTATATTTACTGTATATCACAGTTGTCTTATTTTAAAATTGCTTTCATCAGTAATATGGTATTTTGTTTTGTTTGTAAATAAATTTATTGTAAATATTAAAATTTTAAGAATTTGGTTTTTTCGTCTCTCGGTTTTTACTTCAATGGTTGGTGAGAAACACTAAAAAATCATAGTATGAAGTTTTAATGTTTATTTCATCTAGCCATATCATAAAAGTTTTTGATTTTATCTTTATATCCATTTATGTTTGCTTTTCTTGAATCCCAATTAAGGTTTAATTTTTATTATTAAAAAATAGTTATTTAATCCTAATTAAGGTTATCCTGTTTAAATGTTTCCTTTTTCTTTTAAAGTACATTTTTTATGGTCAACTGCTCTAGAACTAAAATCCCGTATTTTCCTAGATTTTAAATTTTACTTGCATTTTAGATATAATGTTTCAATTCAAAAACATACCTGAAGAGCAATTTGAAATCTTCTCTCCCCATTGACAGAATTCCATGTCAGTGTTGTTCTACAAGTTTTTGCCTATAAGTGATGGAAAAGAGCCAAAAATTGCATTGAGATGGTTTCAACAGCAGTAACATCATATGGGAAATAGTTTCAAAACAGGCTGATGTCAAGTTCTAATTTTTATAAACTAGAGAAGGTTAAGGCAGGAGCAAAAGTGGAAAAGAATATGAAATGGTTGCTACATTGAACTAGAAAATGAATTAGTGCAGTATTTCCCAAGCTTTTTTGCTTGCGGATCTCTTTTAGCTTCGAAAAATAACCACAGATCCTCACATTCTAGCTCACTTAAATATGGGGTGTCCAGATGATAGGTATCCAAAATTAAAAATTTATATCTCAGAAATGATTTATTATATGTTTACATTCTACCCTTTCCTGACTGACACAAAAAATAATTGAATAATCCATCACTATTTCTTGAGTATACAGTCAATCGTACCTCATAGGCTACTAGTGTGAAGAATTGTGTTGTTTTTTTCTTCTCACAGAGTCCTTTAAAGTGCGAGTGATTGTAAACAACCGAATTTCTCATGTCGGATGTGACATCCAGTCCGTAACAATATTTAGATTTTGTTTTAAAAAATAAGTAAACTTCAAATTATCCATGGGAACTGTTTGTGAATCCCTTGGGATCCACATAGCACAGCTTGGGAACCACTGAATTAGTGTATTGATTCCTGCAAAAACAGAAAATGCTCTATCTATGAGTATTTTGTAAGAAAAAAAAGCAACTCATTGTGCTGAGCACGAACCTAACTAATTTTAGATTGAAATAATATTTCTTACAAAAAGGATATGATTAAACTATTGGCTTCTCTGGCCTAATGTACTTCTCCAATATTTTCTGGTACATTCATGAATGAACCAGAAAATATTGTTTGTACTCCGGCACAACCACCAGGTCAGTGGAGTTTACAATAAATCAATCAATACAAATGTTAATCATATTTAGCAGTCACGGGCTTGAACCCCGATCCACTCAAAGAGTGTGTGCTCCTGCACTCTCGGCTATGTCAAGCCTTGACCACTGGAAAGAATCTCTGCCTCACCTGAAGGTGTATGAACCATGATATTTTAAATGCAGATGAAAATGTGTCTGCTCTTGGACAAAACCTTGAAAAGATTGTTTGCCATAGTCACAAGCATTGGAAAGAAGCATAGGTTGGCAGTTTTGGTGGTGGTGGTGGGGGGGGATTGCAATAGTTAAGCTCTGTTTCCCATTCTGTTATTTTCCAGCAGAAATTTGATAACAAAAGGCAATTTTGATTCCCAAACAGTTACAACCAGAGATAGCTGTCTCTCCTTTCTTTGTTTCTACACATTCATGTAAAGATTGCCTGTTTTGATTTTTACAAATTGAGATGGAACCTGAAAAAGTTAAAACATTTGATGATTGGAAAATTTTAAAAACAAAAGTGCTGTAGGAACAATTTTAAGTTTACCCTGCTGCTACATAATAGTTCACCTTGATGAACTAATTCCAAAAGTGTCATATAGTCACCATGCCAAAGTCCCACTGTTGAGTTTCTTTAACATCATCATCTTTTATTCAAGCAGTAATTACCTGTATTTAGGTTTTGAAGTACCACAGACCTCCGAACTACTTGCTTTGCTTTTAAGCAACTTAAGGGCAGATGTAGAATAAATACACAGATGCACCCCAAACTGTGAATATCCATACTTACTGTTTGAAATTATTAATATATTTTATTCAGGATACTTGAAGATAATGTGCACAAATGAGCACATTAACTAATGTCTTTGAATTCTTTTTTGATCAAATACAAATTGATGAAAGTTGCTGTGTTGTCGTTGTTTGTTGTGCTACAACCTAAAATTTTAGAGGTCAGTAAATTCTTTATGTCCACCTAATGCTTTATGGACTCATAAACATTAATTCTATTGCTAATCTTGTACACAACAGCCCTGTGACCTAATGTACTTCTCCATATTATAAATTAATTTAATGGTGCAGATATGCCTTAATCCTACAACAACTGTGTGTTATACTGAGCACTGACTTTTCAAAGTTGTTAGAGTGTGTTAGAAATTTTTGGGACTCTGAGGTGAAATCCTCACCCTTTGCAATGAGTTCTGGATGTCCTGTGTGTAGAAAGAAAACACTTTTTGGCATATGGGTTTATATTTAAAAATGCACGTTATGATCCATTTTTGATCTTCATCTGTGGTAAAAATGACCAAAAGTGCCTTAAAAAATTGATGCTGAAAATATGTTGGAATGTTCAAACTTGCTGCTGTTTTTTTTTTGCTGGATTTGCCTATTTCTTAAAAAAAAAAAAAAAAAAAGCTTGGACATGAGTGTTGTCAGAAAATGGATTAGAGTAAATTATCTCTACAGTACCATACTGTCACCTTTTCTTTAAGAGATGAGTCTGTTGTCATAAAGTCCATGAAATATGGAGCATAAATTTATATGGTGCTTTCTTATAAAATCTTTACAGATTTTATAAGAAATTTGCATCTTTGCTTGGATATAAATTGTGAGAATTTATGTTCCACAAAGTAATTGTAAAACTTGCACATGACATTGGATATTGCTATATACTGGTGAGGGGCAATTTTAAGATGTACTGTGTGATATACTGTAATCCTCTTAATTCCATTTAGTCATTATTGTTATGCTTTGTACACTGTACTTGTATATTCATATTTTGATAATGATAAAACTTTTTTTTTTTTTTTTAATTAAATGAGATAGGCAGCCATATATTTTATTGTATGTAGCTCCCATTTAAAGCTTTCCTTGAAATAAGATGCAAAACTTGATGCAAAACTTGATGCAAAACTTCCACTCCTGAAGAAATGTTTTAATCACATTTTTGCTGTATCTACTAAATTTCCTGAGATTTTCAATAAATTGGCTAACTCTGTGGTATGAGAGAGAGAGAGAGAGAGAGAGAGAGAGAGTAGTATATGAGGTGCAACAGAAAATTTAAAGCAGAATTTATTATATGAGACTTATAATAGTGATTAAATTATTTTCAGAAGATGAAGATAATGAACTTCTTAATCAAGAGGCTAAGATGCCGTTGGATGAACTTTTAGCTCGTTATCAAGAAGAATCAGTACCACTAAAGGTAGCTCCACATTTAAAACATTTTCATAACGAGAAGCCCAGGTCACCAATGCTGCGTGCCAAAAGGGATGCCATGGGTGATAGTTCAAGTGATGATGAAGATTGTGAAGCCACATCTTGTGATGATGATAAATCAGAAAGACTAATGAATGGTGAGAACAGTTCGGATGATAGTGAAAAACAAACTTGTGATTCAACAGTAGATGATTCTGATTTATCACATAAAAAAACTCAAAGTGTAAAAAATAAGAAGTGTAATAGTAGTCTGCAAAAGGAAGATTCACATAAAAATGAGAAAGGGGATGGTGAAGCAAGTGAAGTGACACAGAAAGAATGTACTACTGTTACATGTAGTGAATCCACTGAGGAAAAAGGTCCTTCCAGTTCTCATTCGGGAGAATTAGTGGACTCATCAAGAGGAAAGCATTCACTTAAAATGAACTTGGATTCTTCAGATAGCTCAGAAGACAGTGATGAAGATTATGGAGAATCAGAAAGGTATGTTTAATCTGAACCATTTTCAATATATGTTCGTGTTTACTGGTATTTGATTTTTGCAAGAATTTTTATTTGCAAAATTTGACAGTAGATGATTTTATTTCTTGTCAGCAGTGGTGATAGTAACATTTGGTTTTGATTTGACTGTCACTTCACAAAAAAAATTTAATTTGAAATTTTTTTTTTTATATATATAAACTAATTGCTTTCACAGATTTAAAAAAAAAAATAAATAAAAAATATAAACTTACTATTTGGAATCCCACTTTTTCTAAATAGTGTAAGGAACACTTAAATAACTATGGCATTAGCATTTTCCTTTCATCATCACCTCCCAAATGAAGATGTCATTTGGGAGGGTATATTTCTAATAATTTAGGATGAAACTTTTCTTCTAAAATAAAAATATATAGTAAAATATATAGTAAAGCTTAGTGGATTTTAGCCTACACAGTTAAACTTTGTTATAATGTCATTCAGAAGTCTCCAGTATTCTCAGCATTATAACCAAAGCTGACATTTTTTAAAATTATATAGAAACTTAATGAAATTTAACCGATATATGAAAGCATACATTCAACTGATGTAAAATATATACCTCCTTACATATCAAATTAGTTATGACCTTTCACTATATGCTGTATTTCACTTACATAGGTATGTAAGTGAAACTCTTTATATACATAAATGTATAAAAAAACACATTATTTGTATTTTACATATTTCATAATATTGTATTATCTAACTAAAGTAATCCTTGTTGTTTTTTCTTTCTTGACCAGAAGTATTTTTCTAAATCATATTTAATTTTCGTAGTTTGCAAAAAAAAATTATTGGTCTCTGAATTTTTATGAGAACAGTCTACAATTTTTGCTGCTTTGATGTGCTTCACTAATAGTCCACTTTCATTCTACATCTCTTTCAGCTTCTTTTCATCTTCTCAACCACCTTGTACCCTAATTTGATTCTTCAGTTTGCTAATAGTGTCATCATCTGGTAAAATTTGTGGTGTGAGGACATAATTGACTCATAAGCATTTTAAAACATATTCATTTGAATCTGTGTGATTTGTACCTTGATTACATTCTGATAAAGTTAAATTGTGATCTTTCTCATTAATATCAATGGAATTAGTCCTAGGAATAGAAACTCCTAGGACCAACCATCAATCAGGATTTAGTACTGAATTCTGTTTGATGAAAAAGTATTACAGATGTGATCTGTTTCGTGCTCTTCCACATTTTCTATCACATCCAGTGTTGTTGTTGTAGGCACCTCCATAGCCAGGTGGGCAGGAGCAGCAGTGCATAGCACACACTTCTTGATCAGACCGGGGTTCGAGCCCGTGACCACCAAATACGGAGGATGCGGAAAGGTCAGGAGATGACCACCGTATATCCCCGGAGCAATATGGCCTTAGTTGCTAATGCTCCTAAAAAAAAAGTGTTGTTGTAGCTGTATAGTTTTCCCTCTCTTTTTCAAGAAAAAATCATTTTAAGCAAAATTAATTTTCAAAAATAGGGACTTCATATAACCCCTTGATCCATTAATTGCAGGACACATGTTAGCTGGAGGAAATACCAAGTTTCATGTTGATTATCTTACTTTTGTCAACTTGGTATGAAAAAAAATGGTATGCTGGTAATTGTCCAAAAGTAGAATTTTTCAATTATGTGCCCATAATTCAACATAGTAACTCCTGATTCAAACAAGACTCGTCATCCAGGTATTTTTATTTTTGTGTGACTAAGCAGGTAACTTTTAATGTGTTTGAAATGGCAAATTTTTAGATTTTCTAATGACAAACATTTCTTTATTTTATTTATTTATTATTTTTTTCTGTTGTTACATTCAAATTAGCACAAATAAATTTAAGACACTAAATGCACATGAATTGATGATATTTATAAGATTGTAATCATTCCAAAAAAAAAAGTCACAAGTTAGGCCAGAATGTATATGTATGTTGGGTGCCTCCGTAGCCAGGTGGGCAAGAGCAGCAGTGCGTAGCACACGCTTCTTGATTAGACTAAGGTTCAAGCCTGTAACCACCAAATACGGAGGATGCAGAAAGGTCAGGGAATGACCACCGCATATCCCTGGAGCAATATGGCCTTAGTTGCTAATGCTTAGTTGCTGCTAAAAATAATAACAATAACAATATGTATGTTGGCAACATGGATTCTGACCTAACCCAGATACAATGGTAGGGACTCTATGCTGAATGCCTTTTGATTAACTCAGTACTTGAGGAAATCTGTAAGGCTTTGGTGGGGGGGTTATCAGTGTGCCCCACCCTAGTAGGTAGAAGAAATCTGTTTTGTCAAGATAGAATAAATTTGAAAAAGGTAGTGTGAGGGTTTTTGCCAGTATTTTTAAGTAGGCCTTAATTGGGGGTTCATAGGAACTGTTAGTTAGGTGGGACAGGATTGATATAGATACATGCGTATCTTGTGATATAGGTCAAATTAATTCTTGAACACATCTCAAGGGTTCTTGCTCGTGTCTGCAAAAGCTGATATTGGCAAGATGTGCTGAGGAGGAGGATAGCAATGTTTCAAACAAATGGAAGCTAATGCTAGGGAAACAAGTTTAAATAAATTCAATATCAGTAGTGTTATCAATAGAATGAATAAATATGAACTCTGATTAGAACAACCAACTAATCTTAACCATAATGCAGCTAACAGAAATGTAGTGTCACCCAGAAATGATGGTTTTGAGTTTTATTATGTTATGTATAACATATTCATACAGGATATGCAAGATAGAAGCTGCTGAGGGGAAAAATCATGATTCTTATCAAAAGCAGTCTGAGTGCAACAAAAGCTTACCCAGATTTAGTACTTACCAGGCCAGCATAGAATATGCTTTAGATGGATGCAAAGGTGATGAGATTGGTAAAGAGTCGGGAGGGGTATTCTATACATCAGATGTGATGTTAAAGAGTCTGTTGAGAACCTCTACATCCAAATAGAATGGGTGAGCAAGTGTGAATGCCTTATTATCCCAGCTGATATTTTTAACAGATTTAACTGGTATTTTGCATCGATCTTTACAAAATGAAAGACCACTCCCAGTGATGAGAGGCTGTGTGAGTGAAGCTGAGCAGTATGAAATTAGTTTTATTTAAATGACATCAGATTGTTTAATAGAAAAACTTGAGCCCAAAGGCAGTTTTTTACCTTATCGGTTGGGGCAAGTAGGAGGGAAACACTGCGGGTGCAAAATTTTAAAATAAACTGGATGATTGTTATTTGTAGAGCAGCATGTTAGGCAAAATACTAGGGGCGAGAATATTCTAGACCTGATCATTACCCACAAACCACATGACATATGGCTCACAGTAGAAGAACCATCAGCAGGAAGTGATCATGCAGTTGTTAATTGTGGAAGATGACGAAAGAGTCTGCAGTTAAAGGTAAAGGCAGTAGTTTTAATTTCAGGGGAGGGAGACTGTGACAATTTAAGAAACTACATAGCCTCTGACAACTGGGCAGATAGCAGAGTAAGAGTGAATACATTAAAATTATAGAGGTAGCTGCAGGACATCAATAATGACAGACTATGCTTAAAGGCATCATGAATTCATACATACCATAAGAAAATATAGCATGAGGGGAATATCAAAGTGGATGAATACAGAGCCGGCCAGTCTAATAGAGCAGAAAAAGAACATTGGAAAGTTGTAGTGAAAAAAAGTGCTGAAGCCTATAACATCTAGAAATTGATCTGTAATAGTACCACAAAAATGATTAGGTCAGCAAAGGATGAGTATGAGAAATCACTAAGAAAGAACGTGGACAAGGAGTGGTTTTCATGTATAGAATACAAAGAAGAAAACGAATTGGATTGCATCCTTGTGTAGTGGGTATGGAAAAGTATTAGATAATCCTAGCTGACATTACTGATGAATTGAACAGGTACTTTGCATTGGCCGTTAGAGATGGAAAGACCTTTCCTAGTTAGCAAATGTAAGGAAGACTGGATCTTGCCATGGTGCCCATCATAATCTCAAAAGACATCAGTCATACTGCATGAAGGTATTGATGGGAATGTTTATTTGGATTTTAGTGAAACATTTGACAGACCCTCATAAAGGGTTACCATATAAGTTGGAACATTTTGAGATCATGGATAAGGTTCTAAGATGGGTTTCACGGTGGCTATAGGTCAGGAATGAGGATTGTGATTAATGCTTGCTCTTCAGATTGGTCTAACGTTAGATGCAAGGTCCTCAAGAATTAGTTCTGGAACCTCTGTTTCTTATTTCTACAAATGGGATCCACAAAGGAAATTTATATAAAAATTTACAGATGATGTGATTGAAAAGTGGTTAATCACTGGCAAGTAGCACTCTTTCTTTCACTATGACTTGGTTAGGCTTAAGGATAGTCAGAAAAGTGGCAGCTATGTTTTTATGCAGCAAAATGCAAGGTTTTCTTACACATGGGGAATGTAGCCCCAAAATAATTTATGCACTTGGTGAGGTTGAATTAAAAACAGTAGAGGAAGAAAGGGAGTTATGATATGGGCAGACATGAAGTTTTCCAAACGATGTAGACAGGCAGCAAGGAATCTGCATGTTGTCCTATCAGTTGTATTATACATTTTCTTGTGGAGATAGAGGTCATAACCCTGTTGTAAGGATTACACTTGGAATATCATCTCCAAGTCTGGAGATTGCACCTAAAAAGAAAAATAATCAGGCTTCTTGAAAGGGTCTAAGGCAGGGCCCCCCCACTTGGTGAGACCTACAGAAGGGTGCCTGTATGAGGAAAGACTTCAAATATGTGGGTTTAGCATCCAGGCACTTAGAGGGGACCTGATTCAAGTCTAAGGATTTTAAACTACAGTCAGGTCTAAAATCCTTATAGATCAGGTCACCTAGGTTTCATTCATTTTTATCCCCATTCAGAGGGGATAGTAAAATGAATGAAGGGAAAATTTTCAATGTTATAAGTGATTCAAAATTTTCAGTGTTATAAATAAATTGAAATTTATAACATTTTCAATGTTATAAATTTCAGTATTATAAAGGGGTTATAAATTAAAATTAGGGAAGAGGTTTAGACTGATAAATAATATTCTTGTGGACACCAGCCAGACTGGAAATGTGATTTAAAAAAATCAAATGAAACCTGGTGCAAAGATGAGTGTGTATCTTTGCACCACGTTTTGTCTAAATTTTTAACTACCATTACTCACATTCAGTGGGTTTGTAATGAAATTTAGCGCATCCAAATAAAAATATTACGTTCACCCAAAGCTCTCTTTATCTTTTATTCTGTTACACAGTTTAGTCAGTGAGTTCTCATTAGGGTTTTGCGTAAATTATTTCCGGTTGGAATGAAACCTGTCATTTTTCCCTGAACTGCTGTGGAATTTTGAGCTGTGGTGGTGTTCAAATCGAGGTAGATCGGGGATGTATCACAAACTGAAATTCCTGGGAAAGAATAGAAGGAATTCAAGGGGAAGCTACAAGGCTGGTAAAGATGAATGTAGTGTTTTGATAACCCCTTAGCCAAACATCTGACACTACAGCAACCAGTAAGTAATCAGAGTCCTGTCTTTTGAATTGCTCACAGTCATAAAAAATTAAATAGAAAATCCTGGAACAAAATATAAATATTCAAAGTTATCTAGTATGTAATTAGTATCTAGTTATCTAATTTTATCCTAGTATGGATAAAATATTGACATTTAAAACTAAATAGTAAAGACTATTTAGTAATATATTACTAAATAGCCTTTAATATTACTAAATAGTAATATATTCATCTGTAATTATACAGATGAATATATTAAAATGAATTTAATAAAAAACTAGGGGGCTTCGCCCCTTGCTCGCCCACCCCATGCAGGCTTTTCTACCTAAAATGGAGGTATAGGAAATAAGTCAAATCTTTTCTAAGTAAAAGATACACCTGTTGAAAGCTAATCAGGAAATGACCTATGTAATTATTTATCTGTGCATTTGTAGTGTGTGGCCTCAAGGTTGAATAAATATCATGGTTAACTCCGAAACAGTGTACACCTCCAACATGGCGGCAAGCAAAACAGTGGGAAAGCAGCTATTGACAAGTTGACTCCCATATTTCAACAAATGGACAGGAACAAAGCAATGATTGGCAGACGCCACTGCTTTTCCCATCCACTGTCCTCCTAGGTTGATATGCTAGGGTGTTTTTCCCCACATTTGCCGAGAACTCCTTTTCCTGTTTTAAAACAGCGGAATGGAGTGATAAACACCCTACCTAAGCTAAGCCTCCCTCCTCAACAACACAAAGCAGTCAGAAAAGGGAGGTGCCTTCACCTGTCAATTATTGCCACCTTCCTCTCTTTCATCGAAGTACCTGCTAGTGTATACTATACAGGTGACCCTTGCTTAACACTGATAATTCGTTCCCGAAAAACAGAGCGCCAAGTCAATCTGCACTAAGCGAGTGCCACATCCCATAAGGTAACATATGTATTTGTAAGTTGTGGTCGGTGCCATAGGATATTTCCTAATCAATAATAAACAGTAGTGAAAAGATGCACAGATGTCGGTCAAAATGTTTAATATTCAAATATTTGTACATATAAATATTGTGCATTGCATACACATATAATTATGTGGTAACTACTTGTGTATCAAAATTAAACTTAAAATTCCAATTAAAATCATGAATTTAATTGATCTAAATTGATTTTAATTGATTTAATTTAATTGATGAATTTCATCATGAAAAATGTGTCGATTTTGGGTTGTACTTTGGCCTATTTCCTGGTAAACTAAAAGGAGTTTTAATTTTAAATCCCCCCGCACTGTTACTACCCAACAATAAAGTAAACCGATCCTTCACCGCTTTGAAACCTGGCATGTTTTTTTCTTCTTTCAATATGAAGCTTCTTTTAGGCATTCATTTTCAAAAAAAGTCCTGCTTTATCTTTGTGAGAAACTTGAGAAGTATAACACATAATAATACCCTTCAATAATTTTAACAAGTTCTTTTTTGAAAGTTTCGCTCCTTGATCTGCACTTGCGGCTTCTTCCTGGGGCTGGTTGAATAAATCTATTTAACCAGCCCTAAAAAAAAAAAAATGGTTCCACAAAATTTTTTTGGGTGAGTTTTCTTCAGATCATCATATAGGCAAATCTCTCTCTCTCTCTTCTTTTTTTTTTTTTAAATACTATTTAACTTAACTGAATTCTGCATCGGATATTTCTGGATATTGGATAATTCTGCATTTTATCTTCGATAAAATTAGTTAAAGTCTCCATTTCAATCCTAATAGCTGGCCTAGCCATAGTTGCTTTCAGTGGAACAGCTGTCTTTCCCACTGCTAAAATTAATTCTTTATTTTTTATAATTGTTCTTACAGTTAAACTTGCCAGTCCTAAATTATGGCACACATCCACTTGTCGTTGACTGGAATCGATTCGCTTCAAAACGTCTAATTTAATTTTCAAATGCAGTCTTTTTCTTACATTTGTTGTCTTTGTATTGCGTCCAGACGTTGCTTTTTCATTCTTATCCGCCATTATTAACTCTTCGCAAATGTAACTGCGTTGGTTGCATTAATTATGATACAGTGTTCGAGTAAACTGGCCATACCATACTGAGTGATGACTAGACTTTGGATAAATGCATATAACGCAAATATTACAAGCAGTATACTTGATCATTTTTTTAAGATGTTGATCTCGGAACTACATAACAAGTCACTGTACAGTCAGTCCTCGTATAGCACGATAGTTGTGTTCCTAGAAACCCTCGTGCAATGCAAAATCGTGCAATATAAACAACAGGCCCTATGAGAAAAATAGGGTTGGGTGCCGACAACCCGAGATTGATTACCAAACACAATAAATAATCGTAATAAAATACGTAAGTATTTTATTATGACTATTACATAATAAAATATTGCTAATGCTTTTGCTTCTATCGTAAGCAGACTTGTTTATTGTTTAATTTTCTATCCAAACAGATGACAGCCATTCGTTCCATCTCTTCCAATTCTTTGTGTCTTAATCTAATGGATTTTAATTACACTTGGAGTTGTTCCTGCTACGAAAGTTGTTTTTATTTTCTCTGCATTCTTTGTAATTCTCGGCATTGCCTCATTTAGGTCTGTAGCACATGCAATATCACATAGTCTTTCATTTCGCTCAAAGCGTTTCACAATTTCATATTTTTTCTCTATCAACAGAGGCGGACTGGCCATAAGCCTTACCGGGGAAAACCCCGTGGGCCGGAGGCCGGTGTGATTTTGGCCATAAACCATAGTATGAGGCCACTATAAATTTTCCCGGGTAAGAATTTTTGACCCAGTCCGCCTCTGTTTATCGATATTGCTTTTGTTTTTCTCTGTGAATCTGCAGTGTCTTCACTAGGACGCTTCCTTTTCACACATTTTAAGTATTTTACTCATTTTTAGGGAATAAAGCACAATTACAAAACAAGGAGGCACTCTTGATACACAAACAAAGCTGCGCGCATGTAGCAACTGAATAAACAACACCGTAAAGGCAGAGATTAACACCGCACATTTCTAGGGGTTACTACCATAAAACAATAAAAACAATTTCCAGTTGCGTTTCTGCTAGTGGAATCTGTTATAAACTGGTAGTAAACTCGATCTAATTGCATTTGCGATTATACCGATAGCTGGAATTGTGTTGCTTTTTATGTTATTATGGTGAAATGTGTTTCCCCTTCACTTATATAAAAAAACATAAATACATTTTCAGAATCTTCTCCTCATTCCTATCGTGATGTGTTTCAGTCGGGGGTGATTCTACGTTCGACTGCCATTTCTTGTAAACACAAAGGCGAATCGTGCATAAGCGAATTCGCTTCGTGTTATATAAGATAACGTTCCCCTATTTATAAGTCGTGTATGATCAAATTCGTGTAGTGTAAACACATGTTATACAAGGACTGAGTGTACTGTAATTAAATTAGCGTGCGAGAAAATTTCTCAGGTTAGCGTGGGAAACGTTTTAATGTTGTTTTGCTATTTATTTTCAAGCTTTCGACTTCAACGATTTCATTAAATATGCCAAAAATGCAATCTGCAAAAGAGCGTTATAGTGATTTGTGACAGCGTTATAGTCAGATACGGGTTATAAAATAAGAACAGCTTTATAGCGAATCAGTGTAAAGCAAACTGCGTTATAACGAGGATCTACTGTACTGGACTTCAGCCAATGTCACTATTAATTATTTACCTCTGTTTACATAGGTCAGTTAGAAAAAGGCCTTTTGCTTCGGGTTCCATAATACACGAGGAATATTGTTGCATCTGAAAGATCAAGACTGAAATATTTACAAATTATACAAATATTTAAAATATTTACAAAATACTAAACTACAATATTTACAAATTACAATATTCATTAATATACAAAAAACGTTACAGTAGAACATCAAATGTTAGACTGTGAATCACATGCATGAGGTTGGTGAACATTATGGAGGCAGTTGTCAATAATTAATTGCATTTGTAGTGACGTAATTGCCTCGCCCTCTTCTCCCATTGGCTCAAATAAATATCACTAGGAGGAAAACTCTTTTAATGTATAGATAGATTAAAGAAATTTTTGAGAAGAAAGGAACAAAGGGATACACAATTTATATGTTGAAAAATAACAGCTGAACTAAAAACATGTTGGGCAGCGAAATAAAATAAAACAAGAAAAAGTATAACAGTGTGAAATAACGACTGTGCATTCATGTGCTAATATAAAATATACAACCAGAATAGAATAGAGTGAAAATACCATATATTACACTAGAGAATTCTCATTAATACAGTATAATATTGGAAATAGTAAAGGCTGGAGAGCACGAAACATGTCAAATCAAATAGCATAAGTACTAAAACATAGCATTGTAAACTCCACGTGTGGTATAGAAAAACATGGTATATAATGGGGATTTAGTTTTAATGTTTAGTTTAGTTTAGTTATACAAAGGGTACTAGGAAAGTTTTGCAATATGACGCAACAATGAATCACAGGAAGCTGCTTGTTGCTGCATGTTGAGACATGTTCATACGTGCATAGTAGCCGCCGCGCCAAGTCGATGGGCTCAGTTATTCATTAGTAGTGAGAGTGTAAAGTGCTTGCGATGGCATCGTGGTCACGAAATGAGATAAGGACAGTTTTGCGGTATAATTTCGTGCGTGGTTTAACCATAGACCAGTGCTTAGAAGAAATGACTCTTGCACTAGATGATGATTGTCCACATCGTACAACGATATTCAGGTGGTATAGAGAATTCCAAAGGGGAAATTCTGGAGGATTCTGAGAGGCCGGGAAGGCCACGAACGTCAGTTACGGAGGAAAACGCTACTGCTGTGAGGAAAATGCTTGACGAAAACAGGCGAGTGACCTACCAACAGATAGAGGATACTTTGGGCCTAAATGCACCAGCAATTCGTTCGATTCTGCAAGATCATTTGCACGTGAAGAAACTTTGTTCTCTCTGGGTGCCGCATCAACTGACTGAAGAGCAGATGACACGACGTGTGACTTGGTGCCGGGAGATGTTAAAAAAGTTTGATAAGGGACAATCTCGGTATGTGAACAACATCGTGACAGGTGACGAGACTTGGCTGTACTATTACGATCTGCCGACCAAGGCTCAAAACAAAGTTTGGGTCTTTGATGATGACGACACACCCGTAATTGTCAGAAAATCCCGATCTGTAAAGAAGAAAATGATAGCTGTATTTTTCAAATCGAGTGGAATTGTGGAACGTGTCGTTTTGGACATGCAGAAGACAGTCACAGCTAAGAGTGGTATACTGAACAATGCCTTCCTAAAGTCATTGGATCTATGAAGAACCTGCGGCCAAAGTCAAGAATGGACACCTGGTACCTCCATCACGATAATGCTTCAGCTCACTGCGCCAAAGCCTGCACCGAATATTTGACCACGACAGGACTGAAACCTCGAGCACCCTCCCTACAGTCCAGACCTTGCTCCCTGCGACTTTGCACTGTTCCCGCATGTGTAAATGAAGCTAAAAGGGAGGCGGTTTTCCAGTGATGAGGACCTTCTACGGGCCTGGGACAACGAGTGTGCTTTACTCCCTAGTGAAACTTGGCAGAACTGGTTTAAAGATTGGTTTCGGAGGATGGAGAGGTGTATTGAATATAGAGGAAATTACTTTGAAAAAATTAAATAAACAAAGCTGTATTGCAAAACTTTCCTAGTACCCTTTGTATAATGGGGATTTAGTTAAGGTGAATTTTCACCTTAACTAAATCTGCATTATCCTTTTTTAACTACTGCATCATGAAATGTAAGAATTCACATATCCTCAATTGTTGAGGAAAACTACATCAAAACAGTGTCCCCCCACTTCCTGCTTCTTTTTTTCCAGTTTCTAAACTGAGGGTCTAGCTGAACTAAAAGGTCAATATTTTTCATTGGATACTGGGCTAATAAACATCACTTTGAGATGTCTTAAATTTTCTCTCTGAAACATTGGCTTTCCTTTGTACAGGGCAATTCAAAATTTATGCAAACCAAATTGTAAGTGTTGTTTATTTGTTAACAGTTTGATGGAATTTGATTCTCATTAATACAGTATAGTAAACGTGGTCATCTCCAGGTGTCCATTATTTTTTTTTATTTACAGTGAAGGCAGCATGTCATTTTCCCAGGCACAGTGCATGTTCATAATTGAACATCATTGATCCCCAGATTTTTTTTTATTTGTTGGACTACTTAAAAGGAGTCATATGCACTGACGACCTTCTCATATTGGAAAAATTTAAAAGACTGTATCAAATTATAAATTTCATCAATAGCAAACACTGGGTCAAGTCTCATTAAACATGATGAAATGAGATTGCTTACATTTGGGAAGATGCTTAACATATATTGCAGTCTCTATTGTAGTTATGTTTGTAATAATAATAATAGAAATAAAACTTATTGTAACCTTTAATTGAAATGAGAGTGAAAATATACTATGAGTTTCTTCCCTGTCTTTTGAATCATCCTGTATTTAGAAAATCAGTGGACAGATGGAACAAGCGTACTGAACTAGATGGGAGTCATTCTGAAACGAAATAACCATCAGAAGGTTAATAAAACAGTTTTATATTTTTAACCTTCTCAGTTCTTTTTTTTTTTTATTACCCCTTGTAGTTAACAATAATTCCTTCCTTAAAGCTTTCATCTTCTATAGTATAGGTTACTGTACCATGTTTTGTTGAGACAAGAACTGGGCAAACTTTTAGAGCAAATGGTTGTGTAACATGTTAAAATTTTTTTTTTGTTTTTTAGCTGATTTTCAGTTAATTGGTGTACTGTACTGTATGAAAAAAAAGGCAGTGGTGCTTTTGGTTAAATAATCTTAACTCACAGTATTCTATGTTCCTATCAATGTTTTTAGTTTGAAAGATAAGTTATAGTAGTGACATTCTGTCCACTGCAGCAAAACATGTCCGGATTTGTACTGTCAGATTAGAGAAGAAAGTCTTGAGAAGAAAGTTCATGAATTATTAGTTGAATTTACTGGTGTCTCAAGAGCTTCACATGAGAAACGAACTCATGAGGTGTATTGTATGATGGTTTCACAAAATTAGTGATATGTAAAGAAGTACATGCCCACTTTTTTCATAATGAATATGCTATTTGATTGATGAATTACCTATGTTATCAAAAGAATGGTGCATCTTTTATGTGTTATCAGCTTTGTGTAGTGTACAGTATCTGAGACAATATACAGTAGATTACTATTCAGAGTACACTAGTAGACAATGAGTGAATATTTTACTCATTCTAAACTGTATTTCTGGTTAGTTTACTAGAAAGTTTGATGTTAACAGCAGTGGTGTTCAATTCTGAAATGATGTTATTAGGATAAAAAGGGTGCTTTTATGTGGTGATTGTTTTAACTGACGTAATTGTGATGTTGTAGATGAGTTCTCATTATATCCAAGATTACTTTAACTGAGTTGCATTGTATATGTAAAGCTTTTAAAAGTAGAGATATCAATGAGTCATCTTAATAATATTTGAACATTTTAAATATTGTACTGTTTTGTTTTGCATTATATTTTGTGTCCACATTGGGGATTAAAATTGAAAGCATAAAGCAGTTACTGACCATAAGATGCATTTCCTTTCATTTGTGCATCATTGCCTCGAAAGTTTTTAATTGTGGCTCCAAACAATAAGGTATTAGAACCTATGTATGGGTTAAAAAGGCAAAAGATATTTGTTGACATTACATTACACTTGAATTTCTGTAGCCTGTAATTTTGAAAATAGGAAGATTGGTTGTAAAAAGAAAGTTGCTGGAAAGAACAGAAGCTGAAGTGCTGTTGCTAATTCAGGAGAACAGTACCCATGGAAATATATCTATAAAAAAAAAAAAAAAAAAGCATGCAACAAAAACTGAATGTCGGGGTAGATCCCCACAAAAATTTCCCAAAGTTTGAGAAACGCTGTTGTACTTCATTCCTGATGAATGCATGAATATCCAATTATATTAAAGGAGGTGGTAAAGGAAGTAAGCAAGCCGTTAGCCATAATTATGAGAGCATCGTTGGATTCAGGGAGTTCCCAAGGACTGGAATGTGCAAATGTGAACTGAATTCACAAAGGAGGATCAAAGGGTGACACAAGTAATTACAGACCTGTTAGTTTAACTTTTGTTCCGAGGAAAATAATGGAGTCACTGGTTAAAGAAGCATTGCAGGATCATCTAGACAAGACTGCAGTTACAGTTCAAACTCAGCATGGGTTTGTTAAAGGGAAGTCTTGTCTGTCCAATTTGATATCATATACTTGGATTTCAGGAAAGCTTATGATTCTGTTGCACATGGACATGACTGCTGTACAAATTGGAGAGATATGGCATTAAGGGTAAGTTGATACAATGGATAAAGGGATGGTTGAGTGGGAAATGACAGAGAATGGTAATTAAAGGACACTTCTCTTCTTGGACTAATGTTGTTAGTTGAGTTCCCCATGGTTTGGTGTTGGGCCCATTGTTGTTTTGTATATTTATCAATGGTATTGATGATGGTATATCAGGCTTAATGTCGAAATTTGCAGATAATACAAAGGTTGACACGATAATATAAAGGGTTGTTAATGATGGTAATGACAGTATTCTACTGCAGCAGGATCTAGAAAAGTTGGGCAGATGGGCTGAGAAGTGGCAACTGAAGTTTAACATTGACAAATGCAAAGTACTACATATGGCTGGAAGTAACCCCAGAGAAACATACCAACTGTGTGGTACTACACTCAGGATGGTAGAGACCTGGGAGTAAGATATGAAGTTTTCTGAGCAGTGCAGATAGGCTGCCAGAGCAGGTCATAGGGTCTTGTCAATGAAAGACAAGGATTTTATTAGTAGGGAGAAGGAGGTGATTATTCCTTTACTGCCTTGAGTACTGCATATAGGTCTTGAAGCCTCATTTTAGGAAGGGTGTAGAGTTACTTGAGCAAGTACAGAGAAGGGCAGCAAGATTGGTGAGTGGAACGAAGAGGTGCTCTTACCAAGAAAGCCTTAAATTCTGCAAATTCTGATTGAGGTGTATAAAGCTTTGAATGGGTTGAGCAGGCTCAATTCGGACGGGATTCTTCCTCTTGCTCAGATTACGAACCTGAGGGAGCATAAATTCAGATTGAGGAAGGACAGTTGTAGAATAGATGTTCAGAAATTTGCCTTTAGCCAGTGGCTAGTTGATTGCTGGAACAAACTTCCATCTGTTGTTGTTGGAGTTGATAACTTAAATAAATTCAGGGAAGAACTGGACAAACATTTAGAGCAAATGGTTGTGTGATATGAGAAATTTTTTATTTATTTTTTTGGCTGATGCTGTATATGCTTGCATCATTTGCCTCTATTAATGCTATAATCTGGGAAACTGACTGAGTCTGTGCAAGGAATCATTAAATAATCTACACTTATAGATGGTGTCTAAGAATTTCAGAGGTTTTGAGGACACCACCCCAGATGCAGGAACAATATTCATGGCATTTAAGGAACTGGCAGAGTTATAGCTGTTTATGCAAAGCATAGAGTGTACTATCAGTGGATGTGATTTTCATTTAGTATAAGAATGTCAATAATACAGGATAAAAAGAATATGACTTTGAGCTCTAGCATTACTTGAAGTTTTAAGATGGGAGCCATCATACATAAAACTAAAAAACAGAATGCAATTTAACTGTTGACCAAAACCATTTGTGTCTTCAGAATATTCAAATACAACTAAATTATAATAAATCATGCTAAAAAGCAAACCAAAATAAATAAATTAATTTCATTGAAACAGCTGCTGCCGGTTGGTTGCCACTGGTCTACCTTCCCGTGGCAGTGGTTAACGGTGGTGGCGCATTTCCGACCTGCTGATTCCGGGTAGCCAAACAGCCAGTTCATTTCTGGCCATTTCTGCAGAATCCTCTAATTTAAAAGTGAAACGAGGCGGAGATGAACTAACATTCTAGGTGCCGCCCAAGACAAATACTTACATACATCTGTGGTTGGTTTGCTTTTAATAAGCAGCCATGATAAAAAAAAAAAAAAAAAAAAAAAAAGCCATCCGTTTGAATTCACTGGCTGTGGGGGGGTGGGTTAGATGTACCTCTGTGGTTCGTCCAAACTTTTTGAATATATATTTAATAATGTGTGCCTATTTTTTCTTTTGGATTTGTACACGAGTTGTTTCCTTGTAGCAGTATTTTGTGCTGTTGTGCTTCTCAGAACGAGTATAGATGTTAATCTTTTTTTTTTTTTTTGTTTTTTATTTAATTTATTTTTATTGCATATATTGCTTTATCAAAGATAGCAGTACCTCCTTACAAGCAGAATTTGTGGCACTTGCAGCAGTATTCCACACACACATAATTGTCCTTAATTTGATTAATTGTTAGTTACAGTACAGTCAGTCCTCGTATAGCACGATAGTTGTGTTCCTAGAAACCCTCGTGCAATGCAAAATCGTGCAATATAAACAACAGACCCTATAGGAAAAATAGGGTTATGTGCCGACCACCCAAGATTGAACACACATTTGTAACCAAAACATTACCAAACAATAAATAATCGTAATAAAATATTGCTAATGCTTTTGCTTCTATCGTAAGCAAACTTGTTTTTTGTTTGATTTTCTATCCAAACAGATGACAGCCGTTCCATCTCTTCCAATTCTTTGTGTCTTGATCTAATGGATTTTAATTACACTTTGAGTTGTTCCTGCTATAAAAGTTGTTTTTATTTTCTCTGTATTCTTTGTAATTCTCGGCATTGCCTCATTTAGGTCTGTAGCATGTGCAATATCACATGGTCTTTCATTTCGCTCAAAGTGTTTCACAATTTCATATTTTTTCTCTATCGACAGAGGCGGATTGGCCATAAGTCTTACCGGGGACACCCCGGTGGGCCGGAGACCGGTGTGATTTTGGCCATAAACCATAGTACGAGACCACTATAAATTTTCCCCGGTAAGAATTTTTGACCCAGTCCGCCTCTGTTTATCGATATTGCTTTTCTTTTTCTCTCTGAATCTGTAGTGTCTTCACCAGGACGCTTCCTTTTCACACCTTTTAAGTATTTTACTCATTTTTAGGGAATAAAGCACAATTACAAAACGAGGAGGCAAGGCACGCTTGATACACATAAACAAAACTGCGCGCGTGTAGCAACTAAATAAACAATACCGTAATGGCAGAGATACACTATTAACATTTTACTAAATGCACGTTTCTAGGGGTTACTACCATAAAACAATAAAAACAATTTCCAGTTGCGTTTCTGCTAGTGGAATCTGTTATAAACTGGTAGTAAACTCGATCTAATTGCATTTGCCATTATACCGATAGCTGGAATTGTGTTGGTTTTTACGTTATTATGGTGAAATGTTTCCCCTTCACTGATACAGTATAAAAAACATTAAATACAGTAATACCCCGAAATTACGCGATAGGTGGGTCCGACGAAAATCGCTGAAGTCGAATTTGCTTAAGTCGGGGTACAACTTTGCATATAAATACATATAAATTTTGTTTAATTGGGACCAAGGACTAAAAAAACACTAGTTTAGAAGAAAAATATTAATAAAATTGCAGTTCTTTATACATATTAATACAAAATATGTATTAAAAAAATAAATGACTTACGTAAAAATTATTTCGATGTCGATGGCTTCATAAAATCTAACAAATTCGTCTGACGACACAGAGACTTCTTTTTTTCATGCAGAATTTCTTCGTAGCAAGCTAATAATTTTTTTATTCCTTGCTTTGTAGCTATAACGCATTCTTCGTTGTAGTCTGTTTTCTAAAATTTTTAAGCCCTTTTCAATTGAGTTGAGACCTTCTGTCAAGTTTGCAATTGTCATGTGCTTTTCGCCGTTGCCTCATTTAGGCCTGTAGCACGTGCAATATCACATGGTCTTTCATTTCGCTCAAAGCGTTTCACAATTTCATATTTTTTCTCTATTGACAGAGGTGGACTGGCCATAAGCCTTACCGGGAAACCCCAGTGGGCCTGTGTGATTTTGGCCATAAACCATAGTATGAGGCCACTATAAATTTTCCCGGGTAAGAATTTTTGACCAAGTCTGCATCTGTTTATCGATAATTGCTTTTCTTTTTCTCTCTGAATCTGCAGTGTCTTCACCAGTGTTCTTCCTTTTCACACCTTTTAAGTATTTTACTCATTTTTTAGGGAATAAAGCACAATTACAAAATGAGGAGGCACGCTTGATACACATAAAGAAAGCTGCACGCATGTAGCAACTGAATAAACAACACCATAAAAGCAGAGTAGTAGTAGTAGTAGTAGTGTGATGTGATGCAAGAAAGCAAATGTATGAGCTTATGCAGCATCAGCCAAAAAAAAAAAAATAAAAAAAAATAATACGGAGGATGCGGAAAGGTCAGGGAATGACCACCGCATATCCCCGGAGCAATATGGCCTTAGTTGCTAATGCTCCTAAAAACCAAATAACAACGCCAAAAAAAAAAAAAAAAAAAATCACACCATTCCCTCCAAATGCCAGTCCAGTTCCTCCTTAAATTTATTCAACCTATCAACTTCCACAACGACAGATGGAAGTTTGTTCCAGCAATTAACCACCCGCTGGCTAAAGGCAAATTTCCGCACATCTATTCTACCTCTGTTCTTTCTTAATTTGAATTTATGCCCCCTTAGGTTTGTAATCTGAACAAGTGGAAGGATCCCATCAGAATTCAGCGTGCTCAACCCATTCAAGGCCTTATACACCTCAATCAGATCACCGCACAGGTGCCTAGTCTCCAGCCACTGCAATTTGCAGAATTTAAGCCTCTCTTGATAAGAGGATCCCTTCATTCCCCTCACCAACTTGTTGCCCTGTACATGCTCAAGTAAATCTACGTCCTTCCTAAAATGAGGCCTCCAGACCTGTACGCAGTACTCAAGGCGTGGCCTGACCATTGCCTTATACAGAGGGATAATCACCTCCTTTTCCCTGCTAGCAAAATTCCTATATATCATTGACAAAACCCCATGACCTGCCCTGGCAGCCTGTCTGCATTGCTCAGAAAACTTCATATCTGCCTGCTCAATTACTCCCAGGTCTTTTTCATTTTCCTACCACCTTAAGTGTAGTACCACACAGTTGGTACGTTTCTCTGGGGTTACTTCTACCCTTATGCAGTACTTTGCATTTGTCAAGGTTAAACTTCAGTTGCCACTTCTTAGCCCATCTGCCCAAATTATCTAGATCCTGTTGCAGTAGCACACTGCCATTACTGTCATTAACAACCCTGCCAACCTTTGTATCATCTGCAAACTTCGACACTAAGCCTGATATACCTTCATCAATATCATTGATAAATATACAAAACAACAGTGGACCCAACACTGAACCCTGTGGGACTCCACTAATAACATTAGTCCAAGAAGAGCAGCACTCATTGATTACCACCTTCTGTCTTCTCGCACTTAACAATCCTTTTATCCATTGTAGCAACTTACCCTTAATACCATTCTGCTCCAATTTGTACAATAGTCTTCCATGTGCAACAGTGTCAAAAGCTTTCCTGAAATCCAAATATATGATATCAAAATTATTTTTTGCATCCAGTTCCTTTGTAACCACATCATAATATCCTATGAAATTTGTCAGACAAGACTTTCCCGTAACAAACTCGTGCTGTGTCTGAATTATTGCTGCAGTCTTGTCTACATGATCCTGCAATGCATCTTTAACCAGCGACTCCATTATTTTACCTGGAACAGAAGTTAAACTACCTGGTCTGTAATTACTCGTGTCACTCTTCGATCCCCTTTGTGAATTGGGGATACATTTGCACATCTCCAGTCCGTGGGAACCTCCCCTGAGTCCAAGGATGCTCTCATAGTTATGGCTAAGGGTTTGCTTAGTTGCTTTGCCACCTCCTTTAATATAACTGGATAGATCCCATCCACCCCAGTTGCTTTTCTTACATTTAACTTCAACAGTTTCTCTTCCACTTTGCTCTCAGTTATTACAAAATCATTAAGTATCCTGCTACAATTTGATAACCTTCTGCAATTTTCAAACCTTAATAATTCCTCACGTGTGAATGTAGATGCAAAATACTCATTCAGTTTGTTTGCTATCTGAGCAGGATCATCAACAGTCGAACCATCGATGTCAAGTGGACCAATCAGATTCATCCCCTTCCTTTTAGAGTTTATATAAGTAAAGAAATCCTTGCTGTTTTTCTTAGCATCCTTTGCCAAGGATTTCTCGTAATCTGCCTTTGCCTGCCGAACCTCCTTTGTGACCTGATTACAGATTAACTTATATCTGCCATAGGCTTCTGAGTCGCTTGATAATTTATATGCATCCCATGCATTTTTCTTCTCTGTTACGAGTCTCATTAGTTCATTTGACAACCATTTAGGCCTAAACCTTGAACAATATTTCTTAATAGGTATGAAACTTTTAGTCGCATCCACGATTAATTCCTTGAATGCTTCCCACTTAGAATTTACTGTTGGTAACATCGTCAGTTGATCCCACTGTACAGAATTTAAAAACTGTCGGAGACCTCTGTACTCGCCTTTACGGAAGCAAAAATCCTTTCCTTTACCCCTGATGGTAATTAAATCTTTAAGTAAATCCCATGTCAGTACACTGTGATCACTACCACCTAGTGGTTCTTTTATCTGCAAATTCCTAATACATGAATGGTCACTGCTGATAACCAGATCAAGAGTATTACTTTCTCTGGTTGCCTCTTGAACATGCTGCTGCAGAAAACAATCATCCGATAAATCCACAAAAGTCTGACTAGTGTGTGAGTGTCCAACACACAAGTTCCAGTCAATATCTTTGAAGTTAAAATCCCCCATTATAAGACATTCCGATTTACTATTACACTATTAACACCTCACATTTCTACGGGTTACTACCATAAAACAATAAAAATCCAGTAGCGTTTCTGCTAGTGGAATCTGTTATAAACTGGTAGTAAACTCGATCTAATTGCGTACCGATAGCTGGAATTGTGTTGGTTTTTACATTATTATGGTGAAATGTGTTTCCCCTAAAACAAATACATTTTCAGAATCTTCTCTTCATTCCTATCGTGTTGCGTTCGGTTGGGATGATTCTGCGTTCGACTGCCATTTCTTGTAAACACAAAGGCGAATCGTGCATAAGCCAATTCGGTTCGTGTTATATTATAAGATATTGTTACCGTATTTATAAATAGTGTATGATCAAATTCGTGTAGTGTAAACACGTGTTATATGAGGACTGACTGTATACGGCTCGACCGATGCGATCCATTTCTCTTGTGAAAACGATGTAATTTCTGACAAACTTTGAGCACGAATTCGAATGCACACATATATATGACAGTTGGAATACAAATTCTTGTATATGTGGCTCTGGATGCAGCTCATGCGCAGCAAAGTTGAATTTTGTTCATCTTTCGCTCTCACTCTCCGCCGTCGCACCGTATATCGATAACATATGAAAAACGACCTTGACGATAGTGGGCGGCAGTGTTGCCAAACGAAAAAATCAAGAACCGCGTAACTCCGAGTTCGCGTAAGTCGGGGTATTACTGTACAATTTCAGAATCTTCTCTTCATTCCTATCGTGTTGCGTTCATTTGGGGTGATTTTGCGTTCGACTGCCATTTCTTGTAAACTCGAAGGCGAATCGTGCATAAGCGAATTCGGTTCGTGTTATATAAGATATCATTCCCCTATTTATAAATTGTGTATGATCGAATTCGTGTAGTGTAAACACGTGTTATACGAGGACTGACTGTATTTTTATTTTATTTTTATTTCAAATTCTTCAATTTGATAATCATTAATCATTTGCAAACTCAGTTTGCAAGTGATCCTTAATAATAAATAAAAAGTTTATAAAATAATAAAATGCTATGAGTTTTCATTTGAAGGAAATTTTGGCAAATGGAAATGAGACCTGGCAGGATATATTTTTGTGGTAAACAAAAGAATCTTAAGAAAAATCTGAAGGGAGTTAGTGTGCAGTAATATTATCAGTTTTGGATGTATTATATATTTTTTGGGTATTTGTGTTATTAAACTTAGATAATTCTAGATTGAATGAATGTGGAATGGACGTTATTATTATACAATAATAGAATATGAAAATATGAATCAGCATATCAGTCATTTGTTAGTATTTTCCATTTAGTAGTGTAAGCTAGTTTGCAGTTTTGTTGAAGCAGATTAATTTCTGAAGTGTCCATTAGTAACTTCATTTGTTTTATATATCTCAGTGTATATAATAATTCTGATGAACATTTCACCAAAAACAATTTTCTTCCTATACCTTCAAGTATTCTTAAGTTCCATGGAAGTTTTCTCTTCAGTTTAAGTGTTTTCAGCTAAATAAGATATATAAGTAGCTAAATATATTATTTTAGTTTTCTAAAACATTTTTTGACTTTCATAGTTTTATATATATAAATATATTGTATATTTAGTGGTAGTGATGATGAGGAGGATGATGATGATGATGAAGAAGAATGGGAACATAATAAAATGGACGATAGAAGTGAAGAGGAAAAGAACAATATCATACTAACAGACAAAGAGGAGGTATAAACACTTATTTCAATTTAAATGGTTTTTAATGAAAATTTGATAGTGATAAAGAAATTAGATTCTCATCCCTTGGGTAAAATATAAATACGAGTTCCTGGTTTTACAAGTTTTTTTTTTTTTTTTTTCAAGTATCAAGTATCAACAAAATCGAAAATATGAACGTTAATTGAAAAAATTGAATGTTAAGCATTCATAAATACCACATTTCAAACTACGTGCATAGCTATATAATGCGGTATACCCCACTTTATGATATTAATCTGTTCTAGAGACTATCGTATTGTGAAAGTATCGTAATATGAACCCAATAACACGTTTTTTGGTAATTCGTTCTACGACCTCGAAAGTTGAAATTTTCGCTGTATAACTCTATAAAAGTCTTTTTTATAGTGTAAATTGTATTAGTTCCCAATTCAAATCATTAAAATGCACTACATCATTATACGTTCTGTTATAAGAACCAATTTTGAATGGCTTCGTGATATTTTTCTAAAGCACATTTCTGGAGGTCATTACCATAAAACAATAAAAACAATTTGCACTTTCTGGTTTATTGGACTTTTCTGTTACTGCAAGCAATTATAAACATGTAGTAAACTCAATCTTATTGCATTTGCGATAATAGCGATAATTGAAATTCTGTGGGTTTTTAATTATTATGGTGAAATGTGTTTACCCTTTACTGAAATCTTCAATTGTATGAAAAACATAAATAAATTTTCAGAATCTTCTCTTCATTCTTTTTTTTTTTTTTTTTTTTTTTTTTTTGTAAACTTGTTACTCCGTGCAAATCATGTTAGTTGCAATTTGTGCATTCCGTTAAAAACTGCATATGCATGCTATTGAAATTTATAAAGAAAAGAGAAGATTATCTTTGAAACAAACGCATCTTGAAGCATTTCTGAAGACGACTACTTGTGCAACAACTGAGTGCCAAGACAATAATGAACAATCAACAAGTGTGAATTTAGTCGATGATGATGAAGAATAAACATTCTTTAACATTTGTAAGTCATAATAAATAAATTTCTTTATTGTTATAATTTGCTTGATTTTACAGGCTAAGTTTTCATTTTTTTGGATAAATCAATCATTGTTTAAACATAAACTAATTACCTAACTAATTTCATTGTTGAGAACGTAAACCCTATTTTTAACATTATGTCTATGGGAAATAAATTCCCACTTTTTGAGTGCGTGCTAGGAACGAATTAACTTGTAAAGTTGGGAACTACCTGTAAATGCTGAAAGTCCATATTGAACTGATTTTGAGAGACCTGGGTATGCATTATTTGCACCTCTGGTTTTTAGACAATAAAGCTGATGCTGTAGAAAGCACAAATTAAGAGCTAAAAGGATTAAGAATTAATCCTTTTAGCTCTTAAAAGCTAAAGGGATTAATTTCACAAATTAAGAGCTAAGTCATTCTACAGTTTAGTGGTGCCCGTAAAACCCTGCAGGAGGAAACTGGCCTACCATGGCACAGGATAGAAAAAGATGGAAGATTTTGTGAAAAGCCTTTGCCCTGCAGTGGATCAGCAATGGCTAAAAAGAAGTAAAATCTATACACTACTGTAACAAGAAGTTGCACTATCTCTGTGTCCATAGCCATTGTCAAAAATTAAGGCATATTCCCAACATGGACATTAGCTATGGTCAACCTGTTTTCTGCTGTAAGCACCTGATTAGAGAATTAGGAGAGTGTGATTTTCCATTATCCCCGAAATTCATCTGTTGTTTCGAAGAAGTGAGCTATCCACACCTTCACTAAATTTCACTTGTCTCTGTTTATATGGTAGGTACAAGTGGTCCCTAAACCAGTTTTGTTTTAGCTGCTGTGCAAGTAACCTTACAATGTCTCAGAGGAAATCCTTGAAGTAGTGTGAAAAAGTGAGTGCTTAATAGTGTAGATCGAGGCATTAAAAATAAAAAAGAAATTGCTTTAAAATTTGATATTCCTCCCAGTAGTGTATTAACCATTCTGAAAAACTGTTTTCGATTTTCAAACTGTTTAAGGAAACAGGACCCAGTTGGAAGTGTGCAAAATTTTGCCTTTGGGAAGATGCAGACGAAGCAATTTTTAAGTGGATGAAGTTGATTCGAGACCAAAACATGCTGATATCAGAGCCATTAATAAAAGAAAAGGCTATGAAGTATATATCTTTTCTGGGACATAAAACATTCCAAACCAGTTCTGGTTGGCTGAACAAATTTAAAAAGTGCCATGGCTTACTCGAAAAAGTTATTTTTGGTAAAAGTGGAGTTGTAATCAAAGAAGACTGTACTCGGAAAGGAATACTTTCTGAGTACAGAGCCCAAAGACATATTCAATTATTTGCACATTTGTTGAAACATATCTATTTTTTAAATGTTTGCCAAACAAGACACTGACTCTTAAAAGTTATAAATGTTTAGGTGGTAAAAATATTAAGGAGAGAATTACACTCTTGGTTGGTGCAAATATGGCTGGTAATGAAAAACTGAAGCTTTTGGTAATAGGCAAAAGTAAACAACCCAATGTTTTAAAGGAGTAAAGCTGTTAGAGTTGAACTACAACAAAAAATCGTGGATGACAAGTGAAATTTTTGATCAGTGGATTTTAAATTTTGATAGAAAGATGACGAAAGAAAAGAGAAAAATTGCATTGATTGTTGTCAACTGCCCTTCCCACCTTCACTTGGTTAATTTCGAAACTTACAAGTGGGAAGCTTAATTTCTTCCCTCCAAATACCTTATTTAACCCTTCCAAACAAGAAATGTTGGCAGCATTTGAAACTTTGCATCGAGGCCTTCAGTGGGAAGCAAATGTAGCAGAAAATTTGAGTGTTTAAACAAATGCGAACATTTTTATGAACGGTGTACCGCAGAATCCAGTGTACAACAAAAAATAACCAAATATTTTACTGCATAATTCTTAAAAATGTACTAATACATAGTGTGCATCATGTAAGTAGCCATTTCTTAATATGTATGTATTAATAAATTAATTGTTTTAAAATGCTAAAAAATTTATTCATTCCCACTTATTTCTGATTTATTTCCCATCTTTTACAGTATTTTTCATTGTTGAAAAGATGATATTTCTTTATAACGAAATTTCTGTTTAACGAATTTTTTCAAGTGAACAATCGATTTTGTTACATAGAGATCTGATTGTATATATTTCTTCGTAAGTGACACCACATTCATGAGTCTTATATAACAATACACACAAAAGTGTGCACAGACTGATACTACATGTAATCTGCAAATTTCTTATATACAAATAGTATGGGGAAAAAACGAAATAATTGATGAATATCTATTTGTCCGATTTTAATAAAATTCAGAATGGCTTGACAAATACTTTTAAAAGGTTCATATATAAAATTTCATGTAAATCCATTCAGTAGGAGTAGCGTTGTTACATGCGGACAGAGGCGAATAGTCATGGTGAAGACAAGAGATACATCACACATATCTGCTAATGGGTCTAACAAGCCTCTTTTGTATAATGACTTTAGTAACAATCTTTATCTTGACAGCAGTACATTTACATCACCATCAGAACATTAAAAAAAACTTCCACAAAGTTAACAGTCCCTTCATTTTCTTTCTTGATTTAGGATTTGATGAGGATAAAATTCTCTTATCTCTAGCAATCAGTTTTGGCTTTTTAGCTGTATAGTTTTAAATTTTGAACTCGTTCACTAGTTTTTGTAAACTCTTTTTGGTAATATAGTTTTTCACCTGTTGCCATTGCATTTTTTTAATTAAGTAATTATGTTATAATTTGGCAACATGCGTCAGATCCTATCAGCAGACTGTTTAATACCAGCACCCCCACCCCTGGCTATCAAAGAATGGGGAGCGTGTATTGGTCTGGTGTTAGGATCTAACAAAGGGCCTGAAATGTTCAATATAGTGTAATTGGGTCACAAGTATTAAACTAACTTTGAATTATTTGTTTTTTTTTATAAGAGATTACATTGATTAATCAAAAAATAATCACATACCATCATTCCCAAATTACATTAGCATTGCATTTGTTATTATTAGTGGTTTTATCATTATGATTTATTTTTATTTTTTTAATAGTATTATTCAGTTGTCACTATTGTAATGTCATTCATTAATCTCTGTGTATTGTTTATTGAAAATTCTCGCCAAATCATTGGAATGTGTTTTGTAACTTTTTGAATCATAAATTTAAATGGAAAAGACAATCTATTGGACATTTACTTAAGACTCATGAATAATTTCATGAAGAGTGCTGATTTCATCTTTCATGTGATGCAAGAATATTCAATAATACTATCTCAGTAAATGGGTGTTGAAGAAGATGACATTGTGCCCTCTTCCCCTCCCATATTCAGGTCCTAACACTATTGTGATTTCTTTTTGTGGAGCTATGTAAAGGATGCCATGTTTGTATTACCATTTCCAGCAAACGTTTTTAAACTGAAATGCAGGATCACTGAGGCAGTGGCATCAGTTAGCTTCATTAGTTCATTTTTAGGTACATTCACAAATGCATACTTAAAGTCCTTTTAGAAAGATTTGGCAAGCCATTCCAAATTTTATCACTCAGAGCGGTAGAAATTAGGCAAAGAATTATTCATTTTCCTTCGGACACATTAAGTAATCTGTATCATATATATACAAGTATGATTTGGACAAATTTTCCATAAGTTCTGTTGGTTGCTGAGAAGTTTGCAACCTCAATTCTGTAGACTCCCCTTTTCCTACTGAAATGGATATTAGCCATCATTTACAACTGTAAATGATGGCTTAATATCCATTTTATGACAATGATGAGATTTTAATACTGTTAAATTCTGGTACAAAAACAAAGTAGAATAAAGATGATACAGATTAAGAAAAAAAAATTTTTTTGATTAGAAAAGAAAATGGCAGATTTTTTTTTTTTTTTTATTGTATAACTAGTTTTTTAAAAATTGATCTTGCACGGCTTTTTATCATCTAAAATTAAATAAATATCACTGTCAAGTATTTTTTATATTTTTGACTGTGGTTGTAATGGCTTAGCTATCTTTATGTGATTTGACAACTGTGCCAGCTCCTAGAGAAATACTCAATAAGAAATATTCTGTTTTTTTTTTTGAGAAATTTATCCTGAATGCAAAACAGTGGTAATATTTTTATAAGATAATTGCTGCTTGCAGTGGTCATAACAAGATATATTATTTCTTGTCTCCTTAAAATATTAGTAAATTAATGTCAGTCTTTTAGTGCTAGTGAAATATGTACATGTTTGAACAATATTAAGTTTAATATGCAGTTTATTCTTATTTTTTACTGCAGCCAGGCAAAGATAGTGGATGTACGGCTGTTGCAGCAGTTTTGAAAGGTAATCAGCTGTTTGTAGCTAATGCTGGGGATTCTCGGTGTGTTGTAAGCCGTGATGGCAAGGCCATAGATATGTCTAGTGACCACAAGCCAGAAGATGAACAGGAAAGGATCAGAATTGAGAAGGCAGGAGGTGAAGTAACGCCTGATGGTAGAGTCAATGGAGGGCTCAACTTGTCTAGAGCAATTGGTAAGTAAACATGCAAATTATTTGAATAGAAAGTAGTTTATGCTCTCCTTTCCTTCCTCCTCAAGAATCTAAATACACATATGGTTTTAACATTATTCTTTAGTGTTAACGTACTAAGATTACCTAATAATTAGCACTTGAATATTTATATTCATTCAAGATTACATCATGATTTGATTTGTTCTCTTATTGTCATAAACTATTATGGATACCATGTGAATGGTACAGTGGTAATATGCATCATGATAAAATTAATTGTTATTTTAATTGACTATAGATGAATTTTTTTTTTCTCCCATATTGTGCTGCTGAAGTTGTGGACAATTTAAGTTAACTGCATCCGTATAAACAACCTTAAATATTCAAGAAATTATTATAAGCATGACAAAGGTATTGGTAATAAATTTTTAATTTTTGTAGCTAGTTGGAACCCTGGATCTCTCTCTCTCTAGCCACAGAATCAGACTGCCTCATTTTGTGCTCTATAAGCACCTGCTTGTCTATTATGATTTTTTTTTAAATTTTTCATTTGATAGCTTGATTATTTATTATTATTATTATTTGTTTGATAATCATCCAAACAAAGAGAGTTACCTAAGAATTCTGAATTACTCTTGCCCTCCAAACGTACTATCTATCAAATAATTAAGCATTTTTAGAGGGCAAGAAATTACTAGGAAGACCACATTCAGCTTGAATAGTAGATAATGTCATTCATGATAAGCAAGCAGCTCTGAATTGAACAACCCCAAAAATTTCATCAAAAGACTTGCACAAATGAACTAAAAAATATACCAAACCCATAAAAAGAATTTTAAAAGATTCAGGATACAAGCCTGGATTCCAAAATTGTTTCAGGTATCTTAATGAGGATGAGGATATTATTATGGACACAGAGAAGTTTTCCAATTTCTCTGTGTCCATAACAATTTGAGTTATTAAATAATAAACATTCACTTTTACCTTTATGTTTTCCTTATCATGCACTCAGAAAGTTATAGACTTACGAAGTTGTCAGTGAAATTTTCTAGCAGCTGGACTAAACACATTTATAAAATAAAATATTTAAAAAATTACCCAAAATCAAGAATGGTAAATATATAAAAAAAAAAAAAAAAAAAAATACAAGTATCAAAAAGAGTGGTGAAAGTTGCAAAAAATTAATTCTGTTCATTGATAAATGTTTACTGTTAATGTTCTTCAGTATAATCTGGAATCACAGGCTTGTTCTATTAAGCCTGTTCAAAATATTTTTGGAAGTCTTCTTTTATGAATTTCCTTCATGTAGTCTTGTGTTTTTTTTTTTAACAGTCTCATTGTTTCTGTTTTAATTTTGGGAATAGGCAAAAGTCACATGGTACCACAAATCCAGAGAATAAGGTGCAGCATAATGGGAATGTTTTTGTCATTTAAAAATTTCTTGAGTGTGAGTGATATGACATCGTGCATTACTGTGGTAAATAAGCCAACAATTTTGCCATTTTTCAGGTTGTTGTTTTAGGCAGATTGTGTATATCAACCACTATTAATGCAGCCTGTTGCCAACTCTTTGGCAATAGACTGCATTAATAGTGACATGTGTGCTTTTTTTTTTTTTTTTGGCTTTGGTGATATAATTTTTTCCAGTGGATGCTTTGAAACTTGGTTTCTGGTCATATTCAAAAAGCCCCCAAGACTCATCAATTTTTGTTAAAAATGTAGGATCCGATGCAGCTTGTTAGACAATTCAAATGAATTCAGAACTTGGTATCTTTGATCTTCAGTCAAATGTGCAGAACAGACTTGACCACTTTCCTCGTGCCCAGAACCAAATGAAAAAAAAACCAAATGAAACTGAATGAAATAAAAAATGGCACCACAGCAATTTCTTAAATGATTGGTTATCAGTCTGATCTAATGATAATGCAGACTTGTTGATTTGTTGCTCATCAAAAACACACTATTTCAGGATGATGGGTGTTAAATAAAACATTCTCTATTTCAGGATGTTGATGGGTGACTCTTCATCCTAAAGCAAAAAATTTCCTTCACAAAAGTTTTTAAACCACTTTACCAAACTGTAATGAGCTTTTCATGTCCTTCTGTTTCTGTGGCTGACTTTCCAAGTTTACAACAAAATTTAATATTTTCATGTTGATCTGATTTCATCATTTACAGTACATGTGACAAATGGGTAAAAAAAAACATCATCAAATTTAGCGGGCACATGCCCAAAAGATGTCGTTGTTAGTTCCGCATTCTAGAATTATAAGGTTATTCCAAATTTTTTGATCGAACTTAAAGTCAATTAAGAGCCGATAAAATAAAAGTAAACAAATAAATAAAATAAAAATAAATGTGTTTATTTTATATTTTATTTATTCAGTGGCTACAAGAATGTTTTATTACTATGATTCCAGACACTCAACGTCTTTTTTTATGTCAAAGTTGTGCGGCTGCTTTTGAATTATCCTGTGCATATATGGGGGGGGGGGGGGGGTTCAAAAAGATTTGTGTTCACCCAGAAATAGTTGTGATAGAAGGTTGAAACACCATGTATTACACTTTTTCAACATAATCATTAGACAAAATGACACATTTTTGTCACCTCTCAATACACTTCTGCAGGCCAGTTTTGTAGAAGTCTTCTGACTCTTTCAAACCATGACTCGGCAGCAGAAATCACCTCATTATCAGCAGGAAAATGTTTTCCATGAAGAAAGAAAGAACTTCAGGGCAGAAAAAAGGAAGAAATCTGAGAATGCAAGGTCGGAGGAATAAGCAGGATGCTTCAATATTTAAAACCCACATTTGTGTGCACACCTCACTGCAGAATGCAAGGAATGTACAGGGACATTATCTTGGACCAGCACACACCTTCTGGCAGCTTTTCCCATCCTTTTTCTTTTATAGCAGCACATAGCTTTATGAGGAGGTTGGAATAATACTTTTCCATTACAGTATGGCCCTTTTGAGGATAATCTCTTACCTTATGCCATGCTAATCCCAAAAAAACTGATGGGTGCACCTTTGCCTTTTGAGAGCCTTCAGAAGCTGTTCCATGGGAATGTGATAAATGTATTTTAAAAAAATAAAAATTAAATATTCTAAATTTTATAAAAATAAAACTTAGAAAAGAACTATGTGACTATTGCAGATATAAACATGAAATTTTTCTTTGCAATGTTTTGTTCCTAAAAAAAAATTATGAAGCATTAAGTCTTAAAAGTAATACATAGTCACATTATAAATGTCTGGAAAGTTGTTATAAATATAATATCGATTAGAGGAGTTGAAAGTTTTGAAAATTGTGTGTTGATAGATGTCCTAAATTTTTGGAAGTCCTGATATGAAATGGCTCACTTCAACCATTTCATTTCATTTCATTTTTTTTTTTTTTTTTTTTTTACAAATGATTAATGAGATTATGAAGGCATCTTTAATAATGTCTGTATAATGTATTTTCTTGTTTATAAAAAAAGTATTCAAAAATGAACCTGCTAAAAACATTTTAAAAATTGAATAATGTCACACCCCCTATATTCTACTCTTAACTCAGCAGTGGTCACTAGGAACATAACAGGTCCCTCTCCAAAATAATAATTGTGCATTAATTGTTTTGGCACTATCAGATCCATTATACATAGTGGATGTAGTTGTGCCTTTTAATGAACGAGCCAACTTTCACTCCATTTATATTTTCTTTTGTCATGTTTTATATTATTATTATTATTATTATTAGCCATATCGTGCAAGGAAGCCCGAGGCTTATGCTGCACCAGCCAAAATAAAATTCCCGGGTTACTCTGAGAGAGAGAGAGAGAGAGAGAGAGAGTGAGAGTCAGTCAGTCAGTCAGTCAGTCAAAAGTAGAAGGGAATCAACAAGAAGAGAAAAATGATGATATCCAGCTCAGGACCCTGGGTGTGCCAAGCCCATACTCACCAGGTGTGAGCCCCCCGGGGGTTTACTGTGATTATTTTGCATCTGTCCCGCAATGGCGCAAGTCACGTGACCACAGTTGTGGATATAATATTTTCAGGAGTGAATATGTTGACCTACGTTTTTAATGTAGCCTTTGTGGAGTACATACATAGATCTATATTTTTGAAGATCATTTCAAGTACAGTCAGTCCTCGTATAACACGTGTTTACACTACACGAATTCGATCATACACAATTTATAAATAGGGGAACGATATCTTATATAACACGAACTGAATTCGCTTATGCATGATTCGCCTTTGTGTTTACAAGAAATGGCAGTCGAACGCGGAATCACCCCAACCGAACGCAACACGATAGGAATGAAGAGAAGATTCTGAAAATGCATTTATGTTTTTTATATCAGTGAAGGGGAAACACATTTCACCATAATAATGTAAAAAGCATCACAATTCCAGCTATCGGTATAATCGCAAATGCAATTAGATCGAGTTTACTACCAGTTTATAACAGATTCCACTAGCAGAAACGCAACTGGAAATTGTTTTTATTGTTTTATGGTAGTAATCCCCAGAAATGTGCTTTAGTAAAATGTGAGGTGTTAATCTCTGCCTTTACGGTGTTGTTTATTCAGTTGCTACACGCGCGCAGCTTTGTTTATGTGTATCAAGTGTGCCGCCTCGTTTTGTAATTGTGCTTTATTCCCTAAAAATGAGTAAAATACTTAAAAGGTATGAAAAGGAAGCGTCCTGGTGAAGACACTACAGATTCAGAGAGAAAAAGAAAAGCAATATCGATAAACAGAGGCGGACTGGGTCAAAAATTCTTACCGGGGAAAATTTATAGTGGTCTCTTACTATGGTTTATGGCCAAAATCACACCGGCCTCCGGCCCACCGGGGTGTCCCCGGTAAGACTTATGGCCAGTCCGCCTCTGTCGATAGAGAAAAAATATGAAATTGTGAAACGCTTTGAGCGAAATGAAAGACCATGTGATATTGCACGTGCTACAGACCTAAATGAGGCAACGCCGAGAATTAGAAAGAATGCAGAGAAAATAAAAACAACTTTCATAGCAGGAACAACTCAAAGTGTAATTAAAATCCATTAGATTAAGACACAAAGAATTGGAAGAGATGGGACAGCTGTCATCTGTTTGGATAGAAAATCAAATAAATCGTGCAAGTTTGCTTACGATAGAAGCAAAAGCATTAGCAATATTTTATTATGTAATAGTCGTAATAAAATGCGTAAGTGTTTTATTACGATTATTTATTGTGTTTGGTAATGTTTTTGGTTACAAATGTGTGTTCAATTTTGGGTGGTTGGCACCTAACCCCATTTTCCCCATAGGGCCTGTTGTTTATATTGCACGAGGGTTTCTAGGAACGCAACTATCGTGCTATACGAGGACTGACTGTACACTTTTAAATGTGTCCTTTTATGTATGAATTGTGTTGAAGTTTTTCCAGTATATGATGCCATGTCTTACCTGCTACTTAACATCTATTTCAACTAACAGTAGATACAGTTTAATAGATGACAGAATGAAAATAGCTTTGAAAATCAAATGAAGACTGCACCGATGAGCCAAAAGTTTCCAGACTGGCCACATGGAGTGCTAACCACAAATAATATAGTAGTGTACAATGCACTCTTAGATACTGCCGAACTAATTGTGAATTAGTGTTATGAGTTTCATGCCAAATAGAACATTGTGCTTTTGTGCATTTGCTGTTTAAGTGGGTTCCATTTGAGTGTGCCTTGTGATTTTTATAGCTGAGTAAGATGATGGATGTTCAAGGAATAGCAGATTTACGTAATATTTTGTCATAAATGTGGGTAAACATCTTCGGAGACTTGCACAATGCTAAAGCAAGTGTTTGGTAACAAAATGCTACATGTAAAACAGGAATTTTAACGGTATTCCCATTTCCGAAGTGGCCAAATTTTGGTTGAAAATTTTGTGCAATCGGATAGTCCATTGTCAAGTCAGACTGATGAAATGAGGGCGGATGCCAGGAGAAAACATCTAAGCAAATAGTGCACTCGAGATTCGCTTCTGCCTTGTAACAGTGCACTAATTCAAATGACTATCGATTCAGCAGGTTTTAGTCAAGAACAAAATGGCGATGGTGCCACACCTTTCCTGTTTTCATGACCTAGCCACCCATGTTCCTTCCTGTTCCCCGTAATGAAAATCCAGGTAAAGTAATGAAGATTTGAAGAGGGAAATTCAAGCTGAATCCCAGAAAGTGTTGGACAGCATCACAAAACTCTAGTTACAGAGCTGTGCTTCAAATAGTGAGAGAAGTGCTGATATCAGTATATAAGCTCAGTATATATCAGTATATAAGCTCTGATTGTAGAATTGTAGAATGATAAATAAATAGATTGGAGAATTATAAATAGTAGTAGTAGTGGCACATGATGCAAGAAAGCAAGTGTAGGAGCTTATGCAGCATCAGCCAAAAAAAAAAAAAAAAAAATCACACCATTCCCTCCAAATGCCTGTCCAGTTCCTCCTTAAATTTATTTAACCTATCAACTTCCACAACGACAGATGGAAGTTTATTCCAGCAATTAACCACCCGCTGGCTAAAGGCAAATTTCCGCACATCTATTCTACATCTGTCCTTTCTTAATTTGAACTTATGTCCCCGTAGGTTGGTAATCTGAACAAGTGGAAGGATCCCATCAGAATTCAGCGTGCTCAACCCATTCAAGGCCTTATAGACCTCAATCAGATCACCGCGCAAGTGCCTAGTCTCCAGCCACTGCAATTTGCAGAACTTAAGCCTCTCCTGGTAAGAGAATCCCTTCATTCCTCTCACCAATCGTGTTGCTCTTCTCTGTACACGCTCAAGCAAATCTACATCCTTCCTAAAATGAGGCCTCCAGACCTGTACGCAGTACTCAAGGCGTGGCCTGACCATTGCCTTATACAGAGGGACAATCACTTCCTTTTCCCTGCTAGCAAAATTCCTATATATCATTGACAAAACCCCATGACCCGCCCCAGCAGCCTGTCTGCACTGCTCAGAAAACTTCATATCTGACTGCACAATTACTCCCAGGTCTTTTTCATTTTCTACCACCTTAAGTGTAGTACCACACAGTTGGTACGTTTCCAGATCTAGCTCTGCCCCCTGCTTTGCACTGATTGGAGAATTTATTCCTTTGTGTAATTTTGTTTCATGATTTTAAACCAGCACCAAAGGAGGAAAAGCTCATTTTCCAATAAACAGTTTAGACTTTAAAACCACTGGTTTTAAATTGGGAAACAAAATTATACAAAGGAATAGATCTTCCAATCATTGTGGAGAGGTAGGGGAAGCAAGACTTTTTCATTGATCCATGCCGCAAAGATTCATGGGTAACAGTTTCTTACTGAAGTTTAACTGAAAACTCACTATGGGCTGGCACTCTGGAAACTCACTCATGAACAAGTTAAGGTATGCAAAATTCTTTCAGGTGGCAAAAAACTTCAGGCATGTAGATTATGGGCATGTAAATAGATGTACATGTAATAGACTTGCATGTTCATTTTGCTACATCAATAACAAATTGACATTTTATTTTCTCTTCTTATCTTTAGTTTTACCACTTTAGTTTTATTATTGACATTTTTTGCATTGAAAGGCACTTAAACTGTGTGTGTGTGTGTGTGTGTGTGTGTGTGTGTGTGTGTGTGTGTGTGTGTGTGTGTGTGTGTGTGTGTGTGTGTGTGTGTGTGTGTGTGTTGTGAGAGAGATTGATCTGAAGCACTTGACTACATTATTTTTGGTACTATATTGATTATTTAAGTGAATACAACTTATCAGTGAGTAAAAACTGTATGTTTGTTGAAGAGCATTTCTGTTTCAGGTGATCATTCCTACAAGCAAAACAAAAACCTTTCTGCACGGGAACAAATGATTACTGCTCTTCCAGATGTCAAAACATTAACAGTTAGTTCTGAAGATGATTTCATGGTTTTAGCTTGTGATGGAATCTGGTATGTTCCTGTTAAATTTGCTGTGACTTTACCTCTTTTTTTTCTTTTCTTTCTTTTTTAATTAAAACGTTTGGTAAACACTGGTGATCCCTTTAGTGTGGTGATCCCTATAGGGTGGTGTTAGCATGCCATCTTGGCAGATTTTTTTCTTCCCAAGTATTAATTATCTTTTTCAAATGTAGACTCTGATTGTCAAATGCATAAATGTAAATCATAAAGCAACTTAAATGCAAGTTTATTCAATCTAACCAGTTTTAATATTAAATATGGAGGAGTCTTGATAATCCAGCATTCTGAACTCTGAAAAAAATTGATGATTCCATTGCATTGTAAGATCATCTACCATCCCACCTATCTACCCTTCACTTAGATACTTAGATCCTTCACTGAATTCCTCTATTGATTTCTATTATTTTTTAATAGTAATATGTACATATACGCTGTGCTGCCACTTTATTAGGTACACCCCTGTTGTGCACACAAATGGTACGTCCCACAATGGCGCGTCACGTGACCACAGTTGTGGATATAAATATAGCAGAACAACCTTTCTAGTATCAGTTAAGCGTACAAACCGTAACAAGAATGGGGAAAAGGAGTGATCTAACGGACTTCGAATGTGGCATGGTAGTAGGTGCAAGATGTGCTGGACAAAGCATCTTTGAAACCGCAGTTCTCCTGAACTTTTCACGCACCACAGTTTCAAGGGTGTGTCGAAAATGGTGCAACGAACAGAAAACATCCTCTCATATGGCACTCCTGTGGAAGAAAATCGTTTATTGATGAGAGACGTCAGAGAAGGATGGCTAGAATTGTGCAAGCAAACAGACAGGCCACAATGTCACAAACAAATCACGTAAGAATACAATGTTGGTGTGCAGAACAAAATATCGCAACGGACCACTAGTCGCACTTTGTCGCGAATGGGCTACAACAGCCGATGGCTACATCACGTACCTTTGTTATCAAAGAAGAACAAACAGCATGCCTCCTGTGGGAACAGCAACACCAGCACTGGACTATCGAGGATTGGAAAACAGTTGCTTGGTCTGACGAGTCGAAGTTCCTGGTGCATCATGTTGATGGAAGGCTCAGAATTTGGCGAAAACAACATGAATCCATGGACCCCGTCATGTCTGGTGACTACTGTGCAAGGTGGTGGGGACAGTGTTATGGTGTGGGGAATGTTTTCTTTGCACATGTTGGGTTCATTGATACCCATAGATTCATGTCTGAATGCCACATCGTACCTAAACATTGTTGCTGACCAAGTGCATCCGTTCATGTTGACAGTTTATCCTCAGTCAGATAGTTATTTCCAGCAGGATAATGTGCCGGTGCACAAAGCCCGAATCACTATGGAATGGTTCCAGAAACGTGACAATGACTTTTCTTTGCTGCAGTGGCCCACTCAGTCCCTGGATCTCAATCCTATTGAACATCTTTGGGATGAGATGGAAAGGGCTGTTCGTTGCAGGCCTACACCTCCGTCGAATCTCAAGGAACTGCATGATACACTCATGTCTGCGTGGTACTCCATTCCTGCACGTTTTCAGCATCTTGTTCAATTCATGCCTAGACAAATTCAGGCTGTTTTGAAGGCTAAAGGAGGCTCAACATGCTGCTAGGTAAATGTATCTAATAAAGTGGCAACACAGTGTATGTGCACTTGCACCACTCTTGGTGGTGCATAAACTACACAAAACTCTGACTGGACCATTTAGCAGTTCCTCACCTGTATTTTCTTTTTTAAATTACTTGTACACTTATATTCTATCAATTCAAAATGCACTTAATTCCTTGTATGAAGTTGTTTAGGAAGCATGTATTCCATTAAACAATTACTGACCTGCTTACCATTCATAGTAGTAATTGTTGATTCAAAATATTTATTTGTTGAGCCCTGCCAAAACCAAGCTGTTGTATTTCAGATATTTGTCTTAAAATTATGTATTAAACTTCATAAAATTTTAACAAAGAATTTTTGTTTGTGATCCTTAGCATTAGTAGAGGCATACAATGCAAGAAAGCAAGCTTATGCAGCATCAGCCAAAAAAAAAAAAAAAACCTCCCATTTCACCCCCCCCATTCATTCCAAATGCCTATCCAACTCAGCCTTAAATTTATTTAGGCTATCAACTTCCACAACAAAAGATGGAAGTCTATTCCACCAACCACCTACAGGCTAAAGGCAAACTTCCGCATATTCATTCTACAACTGTCTTTCCTCAGTTTGAATCTATGCCCTCTCAGGTTCTTAATCTGAGCAAGAAGAAGAATCCCATCAGCATTCAGCTTGCTCAACCCATTCAAGGCCTTATACACCTGAATCAGATTGCCTCGCAGTGCCTACTCCCCAGGCACTGCAATTTGCAGAACTTAAGCCTTTCTTGGTAAGAGCACCCCTTTGTTCAGCTCACCAATCTTGTTGCCCTTCTTAGTACTCGTTCTGGCAACTCTACATCCTTTCTAAAATGAGGCCTCCAGACCTGTACACAGTACTCTGGGTGTGGCCTAACCATTGCCATGAACAATGGGATAATCACTCCCCTGTCCCTGCTAGCAAAATTCCTGTATATATCATTGACAAGACTCCATGAACTGCCCTGCCAGCCTGTCTGTGAACTTCTCAGCACGTGGCACCTACATAGCCAGATGGCAGGAGCAGCAGTGTGTAGCACACGCTTCTTGATTAGACCGGGGTTCGAGCCTGTGCCCAAAAATACGGAGGATGCGGAAAGGTCAGGGAATGACCACTGCATATCCCACAAGCAATATGGCCTTAGTTGCTAATGCTCCTAAATAACAACAACAACTACTCAGCACACATAATATTCGACTGCACAATTACCCCCAGGTATTTTCCACTTTCTTGAGTGAGTACCACACAATTGGTACGTTTCTCTTCGGTTGTTGCTACTCATGTGCAGTACTTTGCATTTGTCAATGTTAAACTTCAGTTGTCACTTCTCAGCCCATTTGCCCAACTTATCTAGATCCAGTTGGAGTAGCATACTGTCTTTACTGTTGTTAACAATCCTGACAACCTTTGTATTATCAGCAAACTTGGACGTTAATCCTGATATACCTTCATCAATATCTTTGATGAATACACAAAACAACAGTGGGCCCAGCACCGAACCCTGGGGAACTCTACTAATAACATTTGTCCACTAAGAGCAGTGTCCATTCATTACCACTCTGTCGTCTCCCACTCAACCATCCCTTTATACATTGTAGCAACTTACCCTTAATGCCATACCTCTCCAATTTGTACAGCAGTCTTCCATGTGCAACAGTATCAAAAGCTTTCCTGAAATCCAAGTATATGATATCAAAATTATTTTTGGCATTCAGTTCGTTTGTGACAACATCATAGTATCCAATCAAATTGGTCAGAGAAGACCTACCTCTAACAAACCCATGCTGTGTTTTAACTATTACTGCAGTTTTGTCTAAATGATCCTGCAATGCTTTTTTAACCAGTGACTCCGTTATTTTCCCTGGAACAGAAGTGAAACTAACAGGTCTATAGTTACTTGTGTCACCTTTGGAACCCCCTTTGTGAATTGGTGATACATTTGCACACCTCCAGTCCATGAAGACCTCCCCTGAGTCCAAGGAAGCTCTCATAATTATGGCTAAAGGTTTGCTTACTTCCTTTGCTGCCTCCTTTAATATAACTGGATAAATCCCATCCACCCCAGGTGCCTTCCTTATATTTAACTTCAACAATTTCTCATCGACTTTGCTCTCAGTTATTATTAGAAAATCACTTAGTTCCTTGTTATAGTTTGATAAACTTCTGGCATTCCCCTCATTGAATAACTCCTCATTTATGAATGTAGATGCAAAATTCTCATTCAGTTTATCAGCTATCTGAGCATGATCATCAATAGTCAACCCATGTATGTTAAGTGGCCCAATCTAATTCATCCCTTTCCTTCTAGAGTTTACATAAGTAAAGAACTCTTTGATTCCTTTGCCAACGATTTCTCATAATCTGCCTTCGCCTGCCTAACCTCCTTTGTGACTTGATTACAGACAAGCTTATATCTGCCATAGGCTTCTGTGTCACTTGGTAATTTATATGCATCCCATACATTTTTCTTCTCTGCAACGAGCCTCATTAATTCATCTGACATCCATATAGGCCTGAACCTTGAACAGTATTACTTAGTTGGAATGAAAAGCCTAGCAGCCTCCAAGATTAAGTCCTTGAAGGCTTCCTCTTTAGAATTCAACTTTGGTAACATCATCAGTTGATCCCTCTGTACAGAATTTAAAATCTGTCTGAGACCCCTGTAGTCACCTTTAAGAAAGCAAAAGCTCTTCCCTTTAGCATTGATGGTAGTTACATCTTTAAGTAACCTTGGTGTTCTTCAGCTTAATTATATTAGATTACTTGTAATATATTCCAAGAATATTACCATAAGAATGTTACTAAAGCTCATCCTGCTGTAACAAGCCACCTTACAACACACCCTGTTTTATTTTACACCCTGTCCTTCATTATGCACACAAAAATTTAAAGTTATGGGCACAAAACCCATATGTGCCATCATGTTAAACTCCTCACTAACATAATTTCAGTTTATGGTTGTCAATAATAATCTTGTTGCATATTTTGATTTATATATACATGTTCTCACTCATGTATTTAAAAAATGAGTGCAAAAAAAAGGCTGTTAAAAAAAAAAAGGAAAACATTGAATATTGAAATACAAAATGGAAGTTTTAGTCTTAATGAAACATAATTATTATTAAAAAAAAAAACAAGCAGAATACTAGACCCCCCTCTTATTCTGATTGAAAAATTAGCCATCTAAAATAAAACAATATTGCTTATGTGTGTTTTATCACTGTAAATTTTTATTTAATAACCTGATATTAGTTTATTACATGTTTTACATGTTATTTACCAATCATAGCATAATATGTATTGATAAAGTAAGTTTGAAAATGGGGTATGTATTAACAGTTTATAGCTTTATGGAGCCTACCCTGACCATTATATGAAATTGTGCTTACTATAGCATATATTTCTACTACTTTTTTTTTTTTTTTTTTTGCAATGTATATCACTCATTATAGCAAGATGAGCTGTGTTGATTACTAATTTAATCGTGACTGACTTGAGGCATTAAAACTTACAAAAGCACATTTCTCTACAACTACAGGCAGCAAAGCACCCTGTTAAACACCATTGTTAAGTTATGCTGATGATAGCAACTTGACTGTGTTTAATAGGCTTTGTATGGTTAGTAGAGCATTGTGTTTTGCCATTGTAATGTTTCAGATCAGACCGATTTTAAATCGGTATCTGTGTTTTCCTGAGTTTGATCCTTGTAGATACCTTGGAATATTTTTGGATAATCTAATATAATTTAGTTCTAAAACTCTGAACCAGTTTTTTTTTTTTTTTTTTTTTTTGTACTGATTATAAGGAAAATTAAATATCAAGTGAATAAATCTATACTGCAAACTCGAGAACCTGATAAAGTTATGAAGTGCTAGGATATTTGCAGTTAGCCCTTGTTGGCATTAGTCCCATAGTCAAGAAAATTCTACAATTTAAAATCTGCTGAATCCTATTGGTGCTGGAGTATTGAGACTCCATTGTGTTGAATGTTTAATTTAACTCAAATAATTTAACATCAGTTTCTTGATTTTATGCTTAAAAATGAAGTTAATCTTAGTATTAAAGGTACTTATTTTTGTTTATTTGTCCTCTTCTGACAGTTTGTGAAATAGTTTGGTCATGCAGTAACAGTAGTATCATAAGTAGCTAACTAGCACAAAGAAAAGAACTCTAGCTCTACCTAGAAGTAATTCTTTAATATGCATGTGGACCTTATATAAATTTTGTCATATGTTTCTTCAGTGTGGGTTACTTTTAATGTTGGTATTATATTGTATTACAGTTTGCTTCCAGTACAGCTAGTGTTCTTGTTCTGTGTTGCACTTTAATTCTCATGTTATTTTATGTATGTAATTCTTGTAATGTATTCTTAATATTAGTTATATAACTTTAATCCAGTTTCTAATTGTTACCTACACTGAAGAAAATGATGGGGGAAAAAGTATTTGTAACATTACAATAAACATATTACTTCTTTTTAGTGCTGAAGTTCTCTTTTTAACTAATTGCCCTTTCACATTTAAATCCCAGTAAATGTAGCGAAAAATTCAAGAGGTTGTATTAGAGACTATATTATCATCATTACTTGCTGGTTATTTCACTGACTGTTAAAAAGGGGGATAGGTTGTTTATTATGTGAATAGCAGTATATTTAAAAATTTAAATATGCACACGTGCACAGGGCTCAACAAGTGTTGACTTATGCTTTAATCATATTAGGTTTACATACCCCCCCCCCCACACACACACAGCCATAATTTTCAAGTTGTTGGTAATGAAATTTTGTATTTGTTGAGCCCTGCACATGTGTGTAGTACTGCAATAGCTGCTTATGCTAAGATTTCTTATTTAAACTTTTCTTAGGCAATAGTGGCCAAGGTACCAAATGAATGAATCTGTTATTACTTTTATCTATAGCCTTATAGGTAAGTCCTATGTAGGCCAAAAATTGTAAATGTATACTTCATTCTGTTGTAGGTTTAAATATGTATTCTGTAAGAAATTACAGCAAAAACTTCAAAAAACCAAAAATAATGAGAGAGAGAGAGAGAGAGAGAGTGAGAGTGAGTGAGTGTAAGACTGATCTTAGTTATTTTGAATTTGAAAATATTGCACCTAGCTTAGTTAATATCTAAAGCAGAGAAATTGGTAACACGGAAAATAGAGCTAACTAAAAAATTGAATGGAGAAGTCTTTAAAAATAATAGCCTAATGTTATTAGGCTGTTATTTTTAGTTAACTAGTACCTTGAATGGAGAAATTGGTAACACGGAAAATTGGATGTGATCTTCAGTTTCTATGTATTGTTAAGTTTAGAATTATTCATATTAAATTCCAGTTTAAACCATTTATAGAGTCTTTTAATAAGCCAGTAAATGAAAAAATTATGGCAAGTTGTGAAATAGAGCTAACTGGAATGAGAAGTCTATTAAAAATAATAGCCAATATGTATGCATTAACTCTGGTAATTTGGGACTAAAAATTTTGGAGCAGCAGCCCAACAGCCAAGGTGTAAAAGTTATGAAAATTGCACATCTAGAAAAAAGTTTATGAACGATTAAGTGAGACATGTATGAAGGCCTGTTGTCATGTAAGTTATGTAAACCTTGAGGAATGGGTCCACTAAATCTCCAGACATCAGAGATATTTACTAGAGTCCTTGAGTCAAGTTAATCATTAAAGTGGCCATACCTGAACAGATTAGTAGTGAAGAACCCATAGAACAGTTCTAATCTGTTGCATACATGTCTGTGGATTGTTCTTGTACCATGACAAGAATTACTTCTTGCAGTATGGCAAAATATACTGCTTTCCCTCAAACCTATAAACAGCCACAAATGCTTAACAATTTGGCATTATTCTGTTTGGGAAATTTTTCATTTTATAATTGCCTTGCTTCAAGTGAATTTCCTCCAGTGCAAAGTGTGGAAGATATTGTTTTGTTTGTTATTACATGTGTACGTTGTCTATAGACCTAACTTTGGTGACACTACTTTATATCTGCAGCAGGCAGTTGCATTAGCACACAAATTAACTTTGATATTATATTTAGCTAATGAAGCAAATACAGTAGAATGCTGGTTATCTGGAAGTCAATTATCCAGAATAATTTGAAAGACTGATCTTTTTTTTATTAACGGTAGTACAGTAAGCACCAGTTATAGTGATCATGTTTGTAAATTGAATTTTAATTATAATAAGCGGAAGATCGAGTTTACTACCCATTTATAACAGATTGTACAAACAAAAAGCCCAATAAACCGAAAACTGCAAATTGTTTTTATTATTTTATGGTTGTGACCTAGAATTCTATGTGACCTTCAGAAAATGCTGTAGAAAAATATCAAGAGACTACTGGGTTTTCTTTGAAACCATAAGTGAATTTCAGATTGGTTTAGCCGCAGATTCGGTAAGAATAATATCGGCCTGAAACTGCAATTTATTATTTTTCTCAATGTGAATGAAAAGAAAACACTTAGTTTTAACAGTGCAACAAAAAACGGAAATTATTGATAAAATTAGAAAAGGTGAAGATTTAGGAAATCTCTCCAAAGAGTTTAATGTGGGGACTTCAACAATTTACGACATCAAGAAAAATTCCAATGCCATAACAGAATTTGTCAATTATGGATAGTGAAGGAGGATCTAGCATTAAAAATACGATGTCAAAACCTGAAAATGCCACTTTAGAGAGTGCACTTTATTTTTTTTTTCCCCTTCAGAAATGAAGTTTGGGTGAACCAGAGTCTGGCTCAATGTTGAAAAAGCATTGGATTTTAATCGAAAATTAAGAGGTAATGAAGATTTTAAGGCAAGCACAGGTTGGCTGAAAAACTTTAAACCAAGACACTGTATACATGAACTAGACATTGAAGGTGAGAAACTTTCTGTAGACGAATCGGCAGTGGTGTCCTTTGAAAAGTAAGTTTGCAAATTACGAGAAAGAAAATGTTTATAATGTTGATGAGGCGGGTTTATTATGGAAAGCATTACCGAGAAAAACCCTAGCCACTAAAAGAGAAATGCATGCACCAAGTTTTAAGATGGGAAAATAGCAAGTTACAATTGCTATGTGTGCAAATGCCACTGGGATGCACAGATTGTCCATGCTCATTATTGGTAAGTTGAAAAAATCAAGAGCATTTAAAAATCTTTTTAATTTTCCTGTTTTGTATAAAAATCATAAAACCACCTACATGGATGTTTCTGTTTTCTGAGATTGGTTTATAATTTTTTAAAATTTAATTAATCTTAATTCTTTAATTTAATCGTAAGGTGAGATTAATTTATTTAATCTTACTTTACGATTTTTTTTCCCGATAAGACTAAATTTAGATATTTTCTAATAAGATTAGATATTTTCCCGGTAAGATTAAATAAATTTAATCTTACCGGGAAAATTATCCTGTTTGATTATCCAGAAGAGGTCTGACACAATTATTCCAGATAACTGACATTCCACTATTAATAAAAAAGTTTACTTACTTGTGTGTATAGATAATATTTTGTAGTTATTTCCTTATCTGTCAACTTGCATGTATAGTTTTGACATAGGGTTTCTAAATTCCCGACATTTTTGATCTTCAGGAACTGGGAATGGGAAATTGTGGTTCCCAAGAATTCTTGAGAATTCCCGAAAATTTTATTTTATTGATTAAATATTTGCTATCGCTTTGATAAGAATTTTTCCCCTTATTCTAGTTATAAAACACTATAATAACGAACTGTACATCGTTGGTGTATAAGTAAAAAACTAAAATTTAATGAGAATTAGATATTAAAAAATATGACTCATAGTTTGAATGTAAACAGAAAATTGTGTTATATTGGTACAGCGTACAGATAGGCAACATTATTCTATACATTTATTCAAAAACACTAAGTTTGAGGTTAGCATAAAAGAAACCTAAATAAATGCTAATACTGGAACAAAACAAAGAAAACCAATATTAACATTTACAGTTATTGTTAAGATGGAATTTAAAAAAAAAAAAAAAAAAAACAGTGCATTGATTGTTTGGTTAGAAAGCTTGGATTTGCTTAGTTACAAATAAGCCTGAATAAAAAAATTTCTTTCATTTTGGGTTGATGTAGGGTCTAATTGTTAGCAGTGCATCTAATAAAAGTTTTAGATTCGCTGTCAGTGTACATGTTGCTTCATATAAATTCATCTCACTTCTTGATGATGAAAATACCTTATTTGATTAGATTGGCCCTGCCTTTGCTGTTGAAATGGATATATCTCTTGCTAACCCTATTTTTAGATCCGCTTCTAATTCCCCAGGTTCTGAATTTTCCATTTCTTTGTTCGTATTATTTTCTGTTTCAGACTCTTCTATCGAAGTACACCTTTCTTTGAAAATTCATTCCATTATCGATTTTGCAGATCGCATAATTTAATTTTTATTTGCCTTAGAAAAAAAAATCATTATTAACCTCATTTAATTTATTTGCATTGCTTAAATATCTAATAAGGGACACTAAGACTTTCTCTCTACGTTTAAAACCTTTAAAAGTTTATTACTTAAAATAGAATTTTGTTTTTCCAAATTATGAAAGAGGAATCTAAAAATTCCTTCACTTGTTAGTAGATTTGTGTTATGATTACTTAATGTTTCAACTGTGAGTCGCACGGGTTTTAAGCAGTTTAACATATCTTCAGCGATTTTTGGATATCTATCTTTCCATCGATAAGAAAGCTTTAATTCATAAAAAGAAATTTAGTCACAGTTAATGCCTAACCTGTGTTAGTCCTGTGACCATGCTGCACATGTACTGACCCACATAGAAGGGAATAGCATTATGACGAACTCAGGGAATACACAATTATTTTACCTGGGAGCTATTGCTTTTCTCGTGGCGAAGTGTGGTATTTTTCTGATTGGACAAGAATATAGCATTTAATATAGGACAAGAAATTAGATAAAGAAAATGAAATGAGTGTTTGCAACTATAGTTAAATAAAAATTAAGCATTTTCCAATAAACTACATAGCAGTGTGTATATTATAAATACGAAAATAAAAAAAAATCTTAATTTCTCAGGAAATGTTTTTGCTTTTTCTGGGAATTGTGAATTTTAAAGTTGTGATTTTTTCCAGGAATTCTTGGGCAGAAACCCTATTTTGACATTCTGAGTGAATAGACTGCCATTACTTCAACTGACATTGTTGCATTCCAACTAGTGTGCATGTAGTCTCTGGGTAACTTGCTATTGGAGAATAGATATCACAGTGAAACCAGGCGTTCAAATGAGTGTAGTGAAGTGATGAAGAAAAGTTATGCTTTGTCTTGTATTCTGATATCAAAGTTGGGCTTGTTCTTTGGATATTAGTATTAGTTGAGGCATATGATGCAAGAAAGCAAGCTTATACAGCATCAGACAAAAAAAAAACTCCCTTCCCACTTCACCCATCCAGTCACTCCAAATGGGGTGCCTACGTAGCCAGGTGGACAGAAGCAGCAGTGCGTAGCACACGCTTCTTGATTGGACCGGGGTTCGAGCCCATGACCACCAAATATGGAGGATGCGGAAAGGTCAGAGAATGACCACTGCATATCCCCGGAGCGATATGGCCTTAGTTGCTAATGCTCCTAAACACCAAATAACAACAATTACTCCAAATGTTTGTCTAGTTCGGCCTTAAATTTATTTAAGCTATTAACTTTCACAACAACAAATGGAAGTCTGTTCCAGCAATCAAATGCCTGCTGGCTAAAGGCAAACTTCCGCACATCTATTCTATAACTGTCTTTCCTCAATTTGAATCTATGCCCCCTCAGGTTCTTAGTCTGAGCAAGCGGAAGTATCCCATCAACATTGAGCCTCCTCAAACCATTCAAGCCCTTATACAACTCAATCAGATCACCTTGCAGGTGTCTAGTCTCCAGATGCTGCAACTTGCAGAAATTAAGCCTTTCTTCATAAGTGCACCCCTTTGCCCCTCTTGCCGATCTTGTTGCCCTTCTCTGTACTCGTTCTAACAACACTACATCCTTCCTAAAATGAGGTCTCCAGACTTGTATACAGTACTCAAGGCGTGGCCTGACCATTGCCTTATACAAAGGTATAATCACCTCCTTGTCTCTGTTAGCAAAATTCCTATATATCATTGACAAAACTCCATGATCTGCTCTGGCAGCCTGTCTGCACTGCCCAGAGAACTTCATATCTGACTGCACAATTACCCCCAGGCCTTTTTCATTCTCCACCTTCCCGAGTGAAGTACCACACAGTTGGTACATTTCTCTTGGATTACTGCTATCCATATGGAGTACTTTGCATTTATCAATGTTAAACTTCAGTTGCCACTTCTCAGCCCATCTGCCTAATTTTTCTAGATCCTGTTGCAGTAGCATACTGTCTTTAATGTCATTAACAACCCTGCCAACCTTTGTATCATCTGCAAACTTGGACATTAAGCCTGATATACCTTCATAGATATCATTGATAAATACACAAAACAACAATGGGCCCAGCACCAAACTCTGGGGGACTCCGCTAATAACATTAGTCAACGTGCATTTGTCCATTTATTACCACTCTCTCTGTCATCTCCCACTCAACCATCCCTTTATCCATTGCAATAACTTGCCCTTAATGCCATACTGCTCCAATTCGTACAGTAGTCTTCCATGTGCAACAATATCAAAAGCTTTCCTGAAATCCAAGTATATGATATCAAAATTATTTTTTGCATCCATTTCTTTTGTGATCACATCGTAGTATCCAATCAATTGGTCAGACAAGACTTCCCCTTTACAAACCCATGCTGTGTCTGAACTATTACTGCTGTTTTGTCTAGGTGATCCTGTTTGACCTCTTTAACAAGTGACTCCATTATTTTCCCCAGAACAGAAGTTAAACTAACAGGTCTATAATTATTTCTGTCACCCTTTGAATGCCCTTTGTGAATTGGGGATAAATTTGCACATCTCCAGACCATGGGGACCTCTCCTGGCTCTAAGGATGCTCTCATAATTATGGCTAAGGGTTTGCTTACTTCCCTTGCTGCCTCCTTCATTATAACTGGATAGATTCCATCTGCCCCAGGTGCCTTTTTTATGTTTAACTTCGACAATTTCTCCTCCACTTTGCTCTCAGTTATTGCAAAATCACTTAGTTCCCTGTTAGAGTTTGATAAACTTCTGGCATTCTCCTCCTTGAATAACTCCTCATGTGTGAATGTAGATGCAAAATACTCAGCTACTTGAGCAGGATCATCAATAGTAAAACCATCTATGTTAAGTGGACAATCTAATTCATCCCCTTCCTTCTAGAGTTTACATAAGTAAAGAACTCTTTGCATCCTTTGCCAAAGATTTCTCGTAATCTGCTTTCGCCTGCCTAATCTCCTTTGTGACTTGATTACAGACTAGCTTATTCTGTGTCGCCTGATAATTTATATGCATCACATGCATTTTTCTTCTCTGCTATGAGGCTCATTAATTTATCTGACATCCATTTAGATCTGAACCTTGAACAGTATTTCTTAGTTGGTATGAAAAGCCTAGTAGCCTCCAAGATTAAGTCCCTGAAGGCTTCCCATTTAGAATTCACCATTGATAACATCATTAGTTGATCCCGCTGTATAGAGTTTAAAAACTGTCTAAGACCACTGTAGTCACCTTTATGAAAACAAAAATTCCTCCCTTTACCCTTGATGGTAGTTACATCTGTAAGTAAATCCTACATCAGTGCACTGTGATCTCTTTCACCTAGTGGTTCCTTTATCTGCAAATTCTTAATGCATGAATAATCACTGCTGATAATCAGATCAAGGGTATTACTCCCTCTGGTTGTCCCTTGAACATATTGCTGTCCCTTGAACATATTTATCCTCCAATAAATCCACAAAAGTTTTACTAGCGTGCGAATGACCAATCCACCAGTTCCAGTCGATATCTGAAATGTTAAAATGCCCAATTACAAGACATTTTGATTTAATGGCCCATTCTATTTTCCTGCCCAACTGTTCATTGTATTCATCAGAGTCATTAGTCCTATAACATAGTTCTACTGTCATTTTCCCTTTCCCAGTGTTTATGTCAGACCAAACACAAATATTAGTGATATGTCACTGGAAAAAGTTATATGTGACATTAGTGAGTCCTTTGTTGATATTTTGTCTTATTGTTTCCCCGAAGAGAATCTGGTAGCTGCTGGTGGGAAAAGTGGATCTAGATATTATATGTTATTCCAAAACAAGGAAACAAACTTGATTAAAGTTTGTCTTATTGTTTCCCCGAAGAGAATCTGGTAGCTGCTGGTGGGAAAAGTGGATCTAGATATTATATGTTATTCCAAAACAAGGAAACAAACTTGATTAAAGTTTCGACATATAGCACATGCACACAAATGAAATGGTGATAACTCAAAGCACTAGGCTATCAGGTGAACTAAGTTTAACATAGCTGTTAAATGAGAATTTATACGAATGACTGGATGAAGAGATTAGACAGAAGAAATTGAATCAGACTGGAATTTAAAGATTAATTTGAAACTTTGGCAAGTTTGCCCTTAAGGCTTGGCTGCAATCAGTTAATGCCTATTTTCCTCTGAAACTGAATTTTTATATTTCCTATTGCTCAAAGGAGAAAGAAAGAGTTACTTTGGTGGTTTTTCTTACTGCTTGAAAATTAGACACAAGACTGACGTTTATTGATATTTATGTGTTTAATTCTCTAAAATTATATGTGCAAATACAACTGTTTGAGTTATGTTACAAAAAGGGAAAACATTAAAATTATAAAATTCCTTTTGTAATGGCTTATGACAGAGTCATGTATGAGATGCATATTCAGTATTTAAAAATGAAGTCATTCCTGTTAAATTAAAAACTGTCCCTGATTGAATCCCAGCAAACAACTAATATTTACAATGTACAGATGCACCAGAATGTGTTGGTTCTAACTGAGGGGAGGAAGGGAAGGGAAAAAGAATATACAAGTGAAGGCTCTTCGCACTTTAGTTTTAAGCCACATTCTTTAAACAAAGCAATAACACCAGTATTTTATTTATTACTGTTTTGGCAAATTCACTTCTATTATCATTATCAGGGTTTAAGGCCACAATGTCAGATGATTGTAAATCCCTTTTTTGTGGGTAATTACTCCAAAATAAAACATTTTTGGACATTTTTTATGCCTTCATTATTTGTATACATATCATTTATGCCAAATAAAAGGTATAATATACAAAACAGCAGCTGTCCCAATACAACATACATTGGGGTGTAACAGATCAAAAGTGGATGAACGTATAAAAAAATAACTCTCAAATCCCAGTTGAAGCAAAGATTCGGTTTAAAGAATAGTTTGAGATCAAATGTAATCCTAAAAATTTCATTACTGTTAGAAAACGAGGAATGCAATAAACTGAAAAACATATTTTGACTGAAGAACTGATAGATAACCCAAAACAGTGGAAATGTGTGATATGTGCATTGATTTTCTCCTTAACTCAAAATTGCCACTGATCTTTTGTTGAAGCATATGACTTATTACTTCCCCCCCCCCTTCCACAGTCAAGACCACCTCATCTGCATTTGAATTAAAATTATCATCCCAGAGAAAAGGAACTGACATCAAATAAAATAATAATGCTGATAAAACTGTTTTATTTTGAACCCTAGCTCAGGATTTTTTGACATAAAATAGGATGCTAGCAAGTCGGTTTTATCTGTAGTTGAAGATGCAATAGAACAGCAGAGGTGAGAGTTGTTGTTGGGCTATAGACGTATCATGTGTGTTTAGTAGTAGTACAGTGGATTCCGGTTATTTGGGCCACCAGTTAATCGGGGCGGCCGTTTATTTGGGGCAAATCTTAAAAAACAGAACCCAATCGAAAAAATTGCTAGGGTTTACTTCGCTTAATTGGGGCAACATGCCGTTTAATCGAGGCAGGAGACCGCATCACTGGAGATCACCCTACGATTGTCTCCGACCAAACCACATGGTTCGGTCTGATTTCTGGAGGTCACAACCATAAAACAATAAAAACAATTAGTGGTCACCTGTTTATTGGGCTTTTCTGTTAGTGTAATCTATCATAAACGAACAGTAAACTCGATCTTACTGAATTTGCGATAATACCGACAGCTGGAATTCTGTGGGTTATTATGGTAAAATGTGTTTACACTTCCATGAAATCTTCAATCATATAAAAAAAATTAATTTTCAGATCTTCTCTTCATTCCTTTTTAAAGCTTTGTAACTCGTTACTCCGTTCTGACTTGCGCGTATCGTGTTACTTGCAATTTGTGTGTGCCGTGTCCTTTGTTATTGATTGCTTATCTTTTTACTGTTTTAAATTTTAACCCCCACCCACAAATGTCAGTGAACAGAAATGTCAACTAGTTAGTTATGTACATATTACAGTACGTATTAATTATTCCAATTATCATGTATATTCTTCCGATTTTAGGGTATTATTTAATTTTTTAATTGGTAAGGTAATAAAGGGCAAATTTGTGCTTAATATATCTTTACTTTAATAGCCTATGGATAATATTCCTCCTATTTTCGCTAATTAGAATCGCTGTTTAATAGAAATAAAATTCAATTCATAAATGTGATCACAATGACCGGTGCTAACTACACATCGTATAGTGAACGGTACTTTACTATGTTGAGTTCGTCGTAACGTGATTTGATTGTACAATGAACCATTTGTAAAGGGGTGGGGGGATTTCCATTGTATTTTTAACTATTTACGTGAAACTTCGGATAATTTGGGCAGCCGCTTAATCGGGCCAAAATGCACTAGTCCCGATGTGTCCCAATTAACCGGAATCGACTGTAATGACAAATGATGCAAGCTCATATATAATCAGCCAAAAAAAAAAAAAAAAAAAAAAAAAAAACAATTCACCCTTCTGTACCTTCCAAAAATTTGTCTAATTCTCCCTCAAATTTATTCAACTCATCCACTTCTACAAAAACAAATGGAAGCCTGCTCCGACAATCAAAAACCTGCTGGATTAAGGTCACTTCTGTACATCTATCCTGCAACCATCCTTCCTCAACTTGAATTTATGCCCCCTCATCTGTGTAGTCTCAGCAGTTGGAAGAATGCCATTAAAATTCAGCTTACTCAATCCATTCAAGGCGTTAAACATCTCATTCAGAACTCCCTGCAGGTGAATGGTCTAGAGATGCTGCAATTTGCAAAACTGAAACTTTTCTGAGTAACAGCACCCTTTTGTTCTCTTCAACAATCTGGTTGCCCTTCTCTGCATCTGTTCAAGCAGATCTACATCTTTCCTGAAGTGATTCCTAAAGACCTGTATATAGTACTCAAGATGCAGCCTAACCATGGCCTTATGCAAATCGATTATCCTTGCTAGTCATGTTTTTGTATATCATTGACAAAACACCATGGGCTATCCTGGCAGCACATCTGCACTGCTCTGAGAACTTCATGTCTGACTGCACAATTACCCCCAGGTCCTTTTCATTCTCCACTACCCTGAATGTGGTAGCACACTGGGTATTTGATATTTTATTGCATTTTCATTATTTCAGGAAATTTTCTTATATTTTTATGTAGGTATATTTCAAATAAGTTGTTTGCGGACCACACTTTGGGAAACCCTGAGTTAAACTACACTGGTGTGCAAAACTTAAGGACCAACACTATTTCTAAAGGTTAAAACCACAAAATCTTTACTTAAGGTACTCTTTACTGATGATAGTAGATTCAGTCAGCAGCAATTCTGGACGTCAGCTAATCTGGCGTGAGGTTGGCACTTGGTATCACCCCGCAAACATCACTGAAAGGGATAGATATGGCGGTCGAGAAGTTCTCATCTGGGGAGGCATTATCTTGGATGGATGTACACAACTCCGGATACTGGAAGGCGGTGCTGTAACCGGTGCATACTACTGTACGAGGTATTCCTTCCCCACATGCGTCTGTTCCAAGGTGCCATTGGCGCCGAGTTCGTGTTTATGGACACTTTTTTTTTTTTTTTTTTCTTGCTGTCAACTGAACATATGGAGCCATGCTTACACCTGTGCAAAACAGGATATTAATGAGTGTGTATACCCTTCCAATGCTGTATTTATAGAAACAGCTGAGGCCGCCGTAGCCTAGTGGTCAGGCGCGTGGGTGCATAAGTACACGTGCCTTGAGTGACCGGGGTTCAAGCCCGTGACTGCTGAATACGGTACTGTTTCTTGTATTCTGTGCATCTTGTAAACTCCTCTGACCGTTTGGTCGTCCCGGAGTATAAACAGAAAATTTATTTATTTATTTATAACGCCACATCCCTTTGCACTGCAGCTGTTGATATGCTTTTGGAAAATGAGGACATTGTTTGCATGGATTGGCTGTTCCGCTGATCTAAATCCCATCGAACGCATATGGGATGCTCTGGAGAGACACCTAGCGGCACGTCCACACCCACCAGAAAATGTTAACCAGTTGAAGATGGTGCTGACGGAGGAATGGACGATGTTACCGCAAGAACATATTAACAACATTGTTCTAAGTATGGACATGTGGTGCAAAGCCTACATCAACATTAGGGGGTGGCCATATCTCCTACCGAGGACCAACTTTTCCCTTTGTTCCATCTTTGGCAGTGATGCATCTGTATCATGGCAGCCAGTGCCATGTTGCCATTTTTGAATAAAGTCCCGCTGTACCGTTTTGTTTCCATTGTCGTGTGGGTGTTGTTTTCTTCATTTCTGTACCTCTTGAGGTTCCTTTGATATGCTTTTCCCATATCCAGGCCACTCCTATGAGAAGCTACAGGTGAAAACTTGACTTGTCCTTAAATTTTGCACACCAGTGTATTAGTCTGTGTATCCCCCCAAAGCTAGAAGTTTTCCAGCCCACCTATCTGCCTTGATAGCATCAGCAAATATTTTGCACTCCTTATTCAAGTGTATCCAATCCCTGTAAAAACAGTCTCTCTTGTTAACAAGTACAGACCACGCTGAGATAAATTCTACCCCTTGAGCCTTGCACATTCTCTCCATAGCCGAATCGATTGAAAGATTCTTAACGTATACTCCCTCCTATTGTATGTGGGCAGAATTGCAAACGCTTTCAAATTCAGTGCTAACTTATGACTTTTTGCCAACTTTGCCCTTTACTTGTTAAGTAACCCTTGAGATCTCTTACTCTTAATATCATTAGTGCCAACCTTTTGCACCCTTAAAAGATATCTGTTCTACTATATCTAGTTTTGTTCCTGGCAGACATACCTTGGTCCTATTCCACCTAACCTTCTTGCACAACTTATTTCCCATTTCCCTGACAATAGAGGCGTCGACAATAACTAGCTCCTTTGGGACCATTTCATTCTGCCTTGAAAATTGCTGCTGTGTTGTCTGATGCACAAGAGTGAGCTTTGGTGTTGATTGGGAAGCTGAGAGCTTGATGGGGCCCCCATTTTAATTCATTTGAGGGCATCTGCTCTTCAAACTCCCATCAGAATGCTGAGTTGGCAGTTAATTTTTTCACACACACTCCCTTTCTACCTAACACACACACACACACTGGATCATGTCCTGCTCCAAAATCATCTGCAAACATTTCACAAGTTGTACATTTTTTTAGGCTGTGATGCATTGGAGAATTGGCTCCTTTGGTTCTCCCATGAGCCACACACTCACTCCTACTTTGTGCATGTTGATTTGCTACTCTAGTCTAGGGCATGATTTCAATTTAAATTTTTCATTGTTAATCAATTAAATACAATTTAATTGATTAACAATGAAAATTGTTAAGATTAAAAAATTTAATTGATTAATTGACAATACTACACTATGCTAAGAGATTCCTAAATGCAGTGATATGTATTGTGCTATCTAGTTTTATGTTATACCCTGCGCTGTTGAGTTAAGATATATATTATGTATACCATAACAATTGCAATGTTAAATTAATTATATCCTTGCTAAAAAGTAAAAATTTTGTAACTAAACACAAAAAAGATATATGCCCAACAAGTGATTAGAACCTTTGAGCTATTTATTTATCACAATTAAAATTAACCTATTCCTCTGCACTAATTACATGCTACGATATTCACTCCAGAACACTAATAGAATAGCAGTATGAATAGTAAGTCATAACTTACAAAATCACTAGCTAAATTTAAAAATAAGCTAACAAATGTGACTAAGACAATTTAAACTATTTGTTAGACACAATTTAATATGTTAATTAATCAAAAAGACTGTAAAAATTTCCAAAAAAACTTGTTTCCATGAGCACAAAAATCTGCATCCTGGCACTTATAATCTCGTACCCAAGTTGTGTGTGTGCATGCATAGTATCATACACACACATAGTGAATTTTTGTTTGTGCGGTTCCCACAGGACTTTATTGTTGTTCCGAATCACAACTGTGAAAGAAATTAATAATCAAAGATTCTGTATACGGTATATTTTTAACTTATTGAAAAATCATTGAAATACTGAGTACGGCTTAGTTTTGTTGGCCCTTTTGACGTTAAGACGAGACAGGCCAAGCTTTGCTAAGTAATATCTATGAAGTGTATCAAAGTGCTCCTGCTGTCTGCCTTCATTACCACACAAAATGCAACTAATGTATTAATTGAATAATTGGAACATTTACTTAGAACACTTTAAGTAGAGTGTCTGAGGTTCCCAAACTTTCTCAGTTCACAGCGCCCTTAGTGTCCCAGTAATTTTTTCATGACACCCCTAGGCCAAAAGAAATACCTAACACAGCGGTTTTTAACCTTTTAATATATAATATTTTTTTCTTTATATAGAGGTACTAATTAAAGATCAATTATAGATCACCACAAAATTAAAAAGATATGGTACGATGGATACCGTACACCTTTTTATAATGAAATAAATATACAAATTAAAAAAATAATAGTAATAACTTTAAGTAACTTAAACCCAAATTACAAGGCACCCCTAGAATGTTGTTGCAGCACCCTGGTTGAAAACCATTAGAGTATCTGTTAGTGAAGTAAATTTGATTTTTTTTATTACTTACAGTGTTTGGACCTTTTATTTATTTTTTTATGGTGACTCACTGCACAAGAAGAGTGCTGCAGTACTTTGGTACCAAATATAGGTTGAAAATTGAGAAGACAAAAAACAGTTGTTCAAAAAAAGGTACTTGAATTTATTTAGATTGTAATTTTATGGAAATACATACAAAGAAAAGTTATTCCAAAGAATATAAGTAGAAGGGATAAAAAAAGAAGGTTTAGGTAAGTTTGGAGTTGAATTGTGAATGTATACTGACTAGTTAAGACACATGCCGGGATTGATTGGCAAGAAGGGGATTAAGTTACAGATGCTAATTGAAAAGAACATTGTGGGAATATACAAGGTGATTCATGAGGAATAGTAAATATTTTTGGAAGTTTATAGTGTCGATTATTCTGAGTAAAAAAGTTCATATAAACACTTCCAATTCCCAATGGATATGGAGATACAACTGTTCGAAACTGGTGTGCACAAAACCATTATCGATTTTTTTTAATGATACAAAACACAAATAATTGACAAATTTTTTACAATTCACAATAAATGTTAAAAAATTCCACTGCCAGCCTCAATACATTTCACAACTCTTGTGGTAATATGACGTGTTGTTCTTCTGGGGTCGTCTTGGCATTCCTTTATGAGGGCAGCTGTATCCAAAATGTGAGCGAGCAATTCGTCTGTTGTGTTCACCTTTTCTTTGTACTGCGCTTTTCATCCATCCCCACAAACAAAAAACTAACGGAGTGAGGTCTTGGAGACCTTGGTGGCCGTTCCATCGGTCAGGGAAAGTTCGATTTAGATATTATATCATCAGATGGGGTTAAATGTGCAGGAGCTCTGTCATGCTAAAAGTACATACCAATCCTTATAGCCAAGGGAGCATTCTCCAATAGTAGTGGATGTTGATTTTGCAGAAAGTCTAGATAAATAAGCCCTGTAAGACGATTTTGTAACACAACTAGCTCAATAAAATGATTGTCAATGATACCGCACCACACATTTACAGAGAAGCAATGTTGAAAATTTGTTTCTACGGTGGTATGTGGATTTTCATCTGACCACCTACGAGAGTTATGGGTGTAGTTTTTGATACTGTCACGGGTGAAAGTAGCTTCATCGCTGAACAGTATTAATGGAATTAATCGGTGATTAGCATTTACCCATTGACAAAATTCCAATCGCTGGGCATCTTCTCCTGATTGAAGGCGTCGCACCTGCTGTATGTGAAATGGATACAAGCCGTGCTCATGTAATGTTCGCCATACTCTTGTCTGTGGAACACCGATATGAAATTCTTCATGTGCTAATAGTAGGACTACGTCCTACCGACTGAAGAATGTGTTCTATTTCATCCATATTTTGTTCATTTGGCATGTTCAGAAGAAATATGAGCACTGGGAACTGTGCCAGTCTCATGCAGTTTGGTGTAAACATTAGTAAATGCACTTGAATCAGGTATTCTGCAGTTAGGAAACTGGCAGTGGTGTTCTCTACAAGCAGTGGTAGCATTTCCATCATGGAAACCATAGACAAACACCATATTGGCATATTCAGCATGTGTGAAGATGTGCAGCATTCTTAACAACACTTCTAACACTAAACAGCATCAGGTTATAACTGCTTCTTGATCACATCTGATTCAGGGAGCTGTGCATGCTGGTTTCAAGCAGCTGTATCTCCATATCCACCGAGAATTGGACACATGTTTATGTGAACTTTTTTACTCAGAATAATCTACTATAATCTCCCAAAATATTTACTATTCCTCCCGAATCACCCTGTATATAGAAAAGACATTCAACAAAAATTGAATATCTGTGTGATATGGAATGGAGTAAGTGAAGAATGGTTAATTAACATGACTGTCATATTTTGTAGGGAGTTAAAGGAGTTTTAAGAGATGTTTTGTGAGAACTGCTTCAAATGTGTTGTGTATAATATGAGAATACTAGTTTTCCGAAATTTGAGTTTTTTTTTTTTTTTTTTTTTTCCCTTTCAGTTTTGTAGGCATTTTGTCTACAAAGTGGCTATTACTAAATTTTTATACACCATAATTTTTATACATTAGATTAGTATGGTTTGTGTTGTATGAAGGTGGCATGGATATTTTGCTCAGCCAGTTTGACTTTTTTCCACTGACACATAAAACTTAGTTTTATTTTAATATGCCTTGTTCTTATTTATTATTATTTTTTATTATTTATTTATTTATTTGTATAGTCCCTTTTTTATCCTTTCATGAAAAGGAGGTTTCTCTGTATAGTTCAAACAACTCTGTAATAGGTACTTTGGTTGTTTTTAATAGTGATATACAAAAGTAGAGACAAAACTGTACATTAGCTGTACTTTATTTTCATAATGATCTGGGTTAACAACAGTTTTTTGAGAGATGAGAGAGAGATGGTTTCTTCATTAAATACTAATCTGAATCAGACTGAAATTTAAAATGAAGAGGGTACATTACATTATGGTACTAAGAAAATAAATGCACAAGGCATAATACACTACGAATTAGAAATTCACTACAGAACTATCAGTGGTATTTCACAGTACTTTGTTTGTAGTAGTGAACTGCAACAGTAGTATTAGAGGCATCAATTTAATTGTACAGTAGAACATCAGTTATCTGGAATAATTTGAAAGGCTGATCTTTCTTCTTTCTGTTTTATTAACGGTAGTACAGCAAGCTCCGGTTATAGTGATCATGTTTGCAAATCGAATTTTGATTGTAATAAGTGAAAGATCAAGTTTACTACCCATTTATAACAGATTGTACAAACAAAAAAGCCCAATAAACTGAAAACTGCAAGTTGTTTTTATTGTTTTATGGTTGTAACCTTCAGAAATATGCTTTATAAAAATATCACAGAGACTATTGGGTTTTCTTTGAAATCATGAGTGAATTTCAGATTAGTTTAGCTCCAGATTCGGTAAGGATAATATTGGCCTGAAACTGTGCAATTTATTATTTTTCTCAATTTTTTACGGTAAAATGTGAATGAAAAGTAAACATGTAGTTTTAATATTGCAACAAAAAAACGAAAATTACTAATAGAATTAGAAAAAGTGAAAATTTAGGAAATCTCTCCAAAGAGTTTAATGTGAGGACATCAAGAAAAATTCCAGTGCTATAACACAATTTGTGTAGATTATGGATAGTGAAGGAGGATCTAGCAGGAATGAGCCAATGTCGAAACCTGAAAATGCCGCTTTAGAGAGAGTGCACTCACTTTATTTTTTTGTTTTCTTCAGAGCAAACTTTAGGTGAACCAGTGTTTGGCCCAATGTTGTGTGAAAAAGCATTGGGTTTTAATTGAAAATTAAGAGGTAATGAAGATTTTAAGGCAAGCACAGGTTGGCTGAAAAACTTTAAACCTAGATGTGGTATATGTGAAGTAGATATTCAAGGCAAAAATCTTTCTGCAGATGAATCAGCAGCAGTGTCCTTTGAAAAGTAAGTTTGCTTCAGTTATAGCAAATTAAGAGAAAAACGTTTATAATTGTTAATGGACTTATTATGGAAAGCATTACCGAGAAAAACCCTAGCCACTAAAAGAGAAATGCCTGCACCAAGTTTTAAGATAAGAAAATAGCGAGTTACAATTGCTATATGTGCAAATGCCACTGGGGACCTACATATTGTCCATGCTCGTTATCGGCAAGTCGAAAAAAACTGAGAGCATTTAAAAATCATAAAAATGCCTGGATGGGTTTTTCTGTTTTCCGAGGTTGCTTTTTTTTCCTGGTAAGATTAAATTTATTTAATCTTTCCGGAAAAAAACATCCAGAAAATTTTTTGCTTCGATTATCCCGAAAATTTGGCTATCCGGAAGTCTGACATCAGTTATTCCAGATAACTGACACTCTGCTGTATCTCATATTGTAACTACCTTCACAATGTGTTACCATGCTATTGCACTACCTCAAATAAGTAATGCTTCACCAATGGAAAAGACTATTGTTACTTATTCTTGGTGATACCGCCACCACCACCATTTCAAGGCTTATTAGCCTATTATCGGTGGGTGGGCAGGTACCCTGGTGTTGCCATCATGCTAATCCAGTTATTAGCATTAGCAGTAGTAGAGGCATTTAATGCAAGAAAGCAAGCTTATGCAGCATCATCCAAAAAAAAATAAAGTAAAATAAATAAATAAAAAATAACCACTTCCACTTACCCCTCTGTTCGTTCGAAATACCTGTCCAGCTGAGCCTTAAATTTATTTAGGCTATCAACTTCCACGACAAGGGATGGAAGTCTGTTCCACCTACCAAACACCCGCTGGCTAAAGGCAAATTTCCGCACATCTATCCTACATCTCTCTTTCCTCAATTTGAATTTATGCCCTCTCAGGTGATTATTCTGAGCGAGAGGAAGAATCCCATCAGCATTGAGCATGCTAAAACCATTCAAGGCTTTGTACACCTCTATCAGATCACCTCGCTGGTGCCTAGTCTCCAGACACTGTAATTTGCAAAACTTAAGCCTTTCTTCGTAAGAGCACCCCTTTGTTCCATTCACTAATCTTGTTGCCCTTCTCTGTACTCGTTCCAGCAGCTCTACATCCTTCTTGAAATGAGGCCTCCAGGCCTGTATACAGTACTCTAGGTGTGGCCTGACCGTTTCCTTATACAAGGGAATAATCACCTCCTTATCCCTGCTAGAAAAATTCCTATATATCATTGACAATACTCCATGAGCTACTCTTGCAGCCCATCTGCAATGCTCAGAGAACTTCATATCTGCCTGCAAACTACCCCCAGGTCATTTTCATTCTCTACCACTGTCAGTGTAGTACCACAGAGTTGATACGTTGCTCTGGGGTTGCTGTTTCCCATATGTAGTACTTTACATTTGTCAATGTTAAACTTCATTTGCCACCTCTCAGCCCATCTGCTCAACCTTTCCAGATCCTGTTGCAGCAGCATAGTGTCAGTAGTGTCCTTGACAACCCTGCCCACCTTTGTATCGTCTGCAAACTTGGACATTAAGCTTGATATACCATCATCAGTATCATTTATAAATACAGAGAACAATAAAGGACCCAATACTGAACCCCGAGGGACTCCACTAATAACATTAATCCACGATGAGCAGTGTCCATTGATTACCACTCTCTGTCTTCTCCCCCTCAACAACCCCTTTATCCAGCAGCAATTTGCCTCCAATGCCACACTGCTCCAATTTGTGCAGCAGTCTTCCATGTGCAACAGTATCAAAAGCCTTTCTAAGATCCAAGTATATAATATCAAAGTTATTCCCTGCATCCAGTTCTTTTGTGACTGCATCATAGTATCCAATCAAATTGATCAGGCAAGACTTCCCCTTAACAAAACCATGCTGTGTCCAACCTATAACTGAAGTCTTGTCTAGATGATCCTGCAGTGCTTCTTTAACCAGTGCCTCCATTAATTTTCCGGGAACAGAAGTTAAACTCACAGGTCTATAATTACTTGTGTCAGCCTTTGATCCTCCCTTGTGAATTGGGGTCACATTTGCACATCTCCAGTCCATGGGTATCTCCCCTGAGTCCAAGGAAGCCCTCATAATTATGGCTAAGGGTTTGCTTACTTCCTTTGCTGCCTCCTTTAATATAACTGGATAGATCCCATCCACCCCAGGTGCTTTTCTTGTGTTTATCTTCAACAATTTCTCCTCCACTTTACTCTCAGTTATTACAAGATTCTCTAGCTTACTGCTAGAGTTGAATACACCTCTGGCATTCCCCTCGCTGAATAACTCCTCATGTGTGAATGTCGATACAAAATATTCATTTAGTTTGTTAGCTACCTGAGCAGGGTCATCAACAGTTGACCCATCGATATCAAGTGGACCAATCTGATTCATCCCCTTCCTTCTAGAGTTTACATAAGTAAAGAACTCTTTGCTGTTTTTCTTCGCATCCCTTGCCAAGGATTTCTCGTAATCTGCCTTCGCCTGCCTAACCTCCTTTGTAACTTGGTTACAGATCAACTTGTATCTATCATAGGCTTCTGTGTCACGTGTTAATTTGTATGTATCCCATGCATTTTTCTTCTCTGCCATATGCCTCATTAGTTCATCTGACATCCATTTAGGCCTAAACCTTGAACAGTATTTCTTAGTTGGTATGTAAAGCCTAGTAGCGTGCAAGATAAGTTCTTTGAATGCTTCCCATTTTGAATTTGCTGTTGGTAACGTCATCAGTTGATCCCACTGTATAGAATTTAAATACTGTCTCAGTCCATCGTAGTCGCCTTTACGAAAGCAATACCCCTTCCCTTTACCCCTAATGGTAGTTACCTCTTTGAGTAACTCCCACTTCAGAACACTGTGATCACTGCCACCTAGTGGTTCATTTATCTGCAGATTCTTAATGCATGAAGAATCACTACTGATAATCAAATCAAGAGTATTACTCCCTCTAGTTGCCTCCCGAACATGCTGATGTAGAAAACAATCATCCAATAAATCCACAAAAGCCTTGCTAGTGTGTGAGTGACCAGCCCCCCAAATTCCAGTCAATATCTGGGAAATTAAAATCCCCCATTATAAGACTCTCTGATTTACTGGCCCACTCTATTTCTCTGTACAGTTTCTTAACTCTATTTCTCTGTACAGTTATGAAGTATAACTCCACAATATGAGATGCCAAATGGTGTACATAGTAATAATACTAAGAAAATTAATGCACAAGACGTAATACACTACGAATTAGAAATTCACTACAGAACTATCAGTGATATTTCATATAAAATAGTCTTCTCCATTCGTGAAGTGTTACTTATTTGAGGTAGTGCAATATCGTGGTAACTCATTGTGAAGGTAGTCACAGTATGAGATACAGTTAAATCAATGCCTCTTATACTACTGTTGTAGTTCACTACTATAAAAACAAAGTATTGTGAAATATCACTGATAGTTCTGTAGTGAAGTTCTAATTGGTAGCGTATTACACCTTGTGCGTTTATTTTCTTAGTATTATTACTATGTATACCATTTGGCATCTCTCATATTGTGGCGTTATACTTCATAACTGGGTTGGCATGACTTCAACACCAGGGTACCTATCCCCCACCGATGATAGGCCAGTAAGCCTTGAAACGGTGGCATCTGGGTAGTGGTGGTATTCACTGAAAATAAGTAACAGTAGTCTCCGTTGGTGAGGCATTACTTGATAGGTAGTGCAATATCATGGTAACTTGTTGTGAAGGTAGCCACAGTATGAGATACAGTTAAATCGATGCCTCTCATTGTAGTTCATTACTACGAACAGAGTATTGAGAAATTCAGGGGCGGGCCATCCCGAGGGTGCCAGGGGTGCACTGCACCTGGGTGCCAACGTTCAAGGGGTGCCTGAAAACCTGAAACTTACATACACATATGAAGACAATTTTAAATGTCATATTTTTCTGAATATGAAATGTTACTGAACTTTTGTTGATGTGTGCATAATGCATAATGTGTGCAAAATACTCTCAAATATACTATATGAATTAACCCTTCGATACTCATGCGAGGTCCAGGTGGACTCCAGCTTTTTTTTACACGGCTGTACTTTCTTGGTAAAAAAATTTCCAGAAACACTGTTCACGGCACCTTTCTAGGAAGTTGTGTAGGACTCATTCGTTTATTCTTTTTATGAATGAAATTTCGAGGAGGAGCTAACCCACTTAGGAAGACAGAGCAGCTTGTTCTTGCCCTGGATCTATATAAGACAAGCTAAGTTATGTGACTTCTACCTGTGTAGAATGCACAGTGGCCTGTGGCAATGACCACAGGCCTCTGCTGTAGTGTTTAATTTGGAAAAAGCATGCTTTTTCCAAATTAAAAATGGTAAAGAACCATTTAAGATCAACAACATCCCGAGGGTGCCAGGGGTGCACTGCACCTGGGTGCCAACGTTCAAGGGGTGCCTGAAAACCTGAAACTTACATACACATATGAAGACAATTTTAAATGTCATATTTTTCTGAATATGAAATGTTACTGAACTTTTGTTGATGTGTGCATAATGCATAATGTGTGCAAAATACTCTCAAATATACTATATGAATTAACCCTTCGATACTCATGCGAGGTCCAGGTGGACTCCAGCTTTTTTTTACACGGCTGTACTTTCTTGGTAAAAAAATTTCCAGAAACACTGTTCACGGCACCTTTCTAGGAAGTTGTGTAGGACTCATTCGTTTATTCTTTTTATGAATGAAATTTCGAGGAGGAGCTAACCCACTTAGGAAGACAGAGCAGCTTGTTCTTGCCCTGGATCTATATAAGACAAGCTAAGTTATGTGACTTCTACCTGTGTAGAATGCACAGTGGCCTGTGGCAATGACCACAGGCCTCTGCTGTAGTGTTTAATTTGGAAAAAGCATGCTTTTTCCAAATTAAAAATGGTAAAGAACCATTTAAGATCAACAATGATGCAAGAAAGGTAAACAAATTTGAGTCTCAGCGTTGAAACATTGTTTCCAGTTTCAATATTTCTGAAACTGTCAGTGATTTAATTTGAGTCTCAGTGTTGAAAAACGTATTGTTTTCAGTTTCAATATTTCTGAAACTGTCAATGATTTTTCAATAAGAAATCAAGAATAAACATTATTTAGTTTTTTACTATGATCTTATATTCTTCTTTGTTATATAATTTATATGTATGTATAACCTTTACTTCAATGTTTCTTTTCTAATTAATTTTTAATTTATTCTTTTTATTAGTTGTGATTATGTAAATTGTAAATTTTGTTGTCATACAATTATAATTGTATTACTTTTGTGATTAATTATCATTATATGAATAAAAGTACAACAAAATATAAATATTTTTGAGGGGTTGCCAAATAGTGATTTGCATCTGGGTGCCACATTCCCCAGGAAAGCCCCTGGTGAAATATCACTGATAGTTCTGTACTGTATTACATTATAGTGAATACATACTATGGAAACAACTAACAGCCAGTGAAGCAATAAGAACCAAATGGCGTGTTTGATAAAAACACAGAATCTCAGCAGAAAAAAAAGGACTAAGCAGCAAAACACTGGTAATTATTTTAAAGCTGTATAAGCCTGTACACAATGTGTAAGTAATGAATGCAAATTACTGTAATGTTCTCCAATTTTTCCTGTTTTCCATTATAATGTAATATAAAAGGGAAGTAGAAAAAAATTAAGAAAGCACATTTAAAATGAACTATCCAGTAAAGTTTACTATCTGAGGTATCCTCTATCCAGATTTTTTCAGATAATTGGGATTCTACTGTATATGCACTAACAGCTGTGCAAGAATGCAAATAGTGCAATACAAGAATAAAGTCACAGTATGTGTGTCTGTGTGCGTGGACTTTGGTAACTCTGCTGATGCATAAAAATTTAAAAACCATGAAAATGTAATGACAATTATTTTCGTGGTTTTGAGCATGTAGTTCTCTAAACTATCCAATTTTAAATTTTGCATAAAGATGACTACTTGTACTTCTGGTCTACAAGTATGTTTTGAGTTATGTGGTTAATGCATTGTTATATATTAAAATATATCATGTATTTTAATATTTGAATATGCTCGGTGTAGTTTGTGTTGTTCTAAGAATTCTTAACAAAATGCTCTGGTGGTGGTGGTGGTGGTTCTATTTCACACTTATATTAACTCAATGTTTTGCATATTTTGTTGTTAAACTTATATATCTGTATTATTGTTTGAACTGAGTACCACTGTCAGTAAGTATTGATTTAAATTTTCATTCATTCATTACTGAGCATGTGCATCAATTAACATGGTCATTGATGCTTGATTTAAGTGATTGATATCATTGATTGAAGCCTGTACTATAGAAAATTTAATTTTACTTAGCAGCTGTGTATACTAAATGAAGCAGTAAATTTTTTGCAGCAGAAAGGCAAGGTAAGTTTTGGTTTGGATGATATTTGCTGTTTAATCTTTTAACAGAAAGCATGTAAAACTGTTGGGCTGTTGCAGTTTCCTAATTTTTACATATTAACAGTGTTGTTAAACCTTTGTGAAAATAATGATCAGTGATGATACATTAAAGGCAATTCACTGATATAAAATTCACAAATATATGATTCTTCATTAATTTTGTCAGTCATGACACTGCCCATTTTTTTTTGCAAGGAGAAATATATGGAAATATCTGCTATTTGCCCCCCCCCCCCCCGCGTGCCAGTTGAGGCAGCGCCTCCGTAGCCAGGTGGGAAGGAGCAGCAGTGCGTAGCACACGCTTCTTGATTAGACCGGGGTTCGAGCCCATCACCACCAAATACGGAGGATGCGGAAAGGTCAGGGAATGACCACCGCATGTCCCGGAGCAATATGGCCTTAGTTGCTAATGCTCCTGAAAACCAAATAACAACAACAACCATTTGAGGCAAAACTTATTTCTTATCTTTCAGAATGTATTTTATTTCTCCCCCACCCCACAAAAAAATATCAGTAGTTGATGTCCAGGGTGTGGTAAATAAAATGTAGCGAATATTGTAAATAACACCAATGTTGCATAATTAATATGTTAATATATTTTATTACCTTATTGTGGGAAATTTAAAATGAATAAAATATTAATTATGCATGTGATAATGCAAAATAAAACAATGTAATTTACAGCATACTGAAAAATAAAATTCCTATAATGGCTACACATATCAATTTTTCCACAGATTTTCATGTGTATTACAGTGAATGAAAATCACTGAATATTTGCAAATGGCAGAAGGTTGGGTTTCTTATACCATGAGTTCATCCTGAGTTCAAAATATACAAAGCATTGAGTTAATATTGAATTTATCTGTATTATTGGAAATCTGCAAATGATAAGGTTGAGAGCCCACGAGAAAAGTATTGTCTACTATTTTACCTGTGTTGAGCAGGGCACAATTTTATATTTTTGATGTGAATGGCTATGGCACAAATATAAGGTTTAGGTATGTGTATATTCATTTAATTTAAAAGCAAAACAAAATTCTGTTACTGTGCAGTAGCATTCTTAATGAGACTTGCATGTTTAAATTTTTGAAGTGTAAACAATCTTTTCTGTTGTGAATAAAAATGGTGGATTTAAAGATAGGTAAAAAAATTCAATTTGGAAAGCACTTTCTTGTCTCAAAAGGATATTTTGCTGCACCTGGAAATACCAGGGATTTATTCTTACTATAGACCTATTAATTAGATCTGATAGGTTTATAGTAAGAAACTTGCTTTTCCACCTATTAAAAAAAAAAAACACCTTTATTACCTTTATTTTATAAAATTTTTGCAGTAGCAATCAGCATATATAAACCAATAATATACATTTAAATATTATCTCTATGAAAAAAGTGTAATGGAGAAATTATTTAACTTTTGACTTCATTTAGTAGTGTATATTTTCCATCTTATTTGATAAATAAACTATCTCAAAAAAAATTAAAAATATCATATGTCATGATTTAATATAGTTAAAATTATTAGTTGAACTTATTTTACCTCTAGCAGATTTATGTTAATTTACTTTATAATGACGAAAGTGATAACTTTAATTTGAAATTCTATACATTTCTAAATCTTACAGGAATTACATGTCCAGCCAGGAAGTAGTTGACTTCATCCTGGAGAGGATATCACAAGAAGGGAAAAAATTTTCAAACATTTGTGAAGAAGTAGGTTGTAAATTTATATAATTAAATATAAATCTACATTGTTTAATAGTGAACCTCGCAAATTTCTTAGTGATGAAAAATTTTTTACTTTGCAGTAACTTGTAAATATACCTACAAGCATGTCAATTACTGAAATTTGTGTTTACCTTTGACCAGGTGTGTAGGACATGGCATCAATTAACACAGAAAAACTTGTGTAGATTTTTGAAAAAATGTGAAAACTTTAATTATTTATCATGTATAGTAAAACCCCATCACCAATATGTATTAATTATTTTTTGTAAATGCATTATAACCACAGCAGCTTATGTGCCATTAAACCCCCATAACACACACAGTTATTTTTGTTGGAGAAGTACAGACATAAGTAATTCTTTAAATAAGGCTTTGTTTTGGGGTAGAAATATAGGCTTAATAAAGCTAATTTTCTAAGAGTGCCAGCTGTCAGTTGTAGCCAACATAAATTATTAACATTATTTTATTTTATATATATTTTTTTTTTGGTTAACAAAATCACTTATAAAGAATTTTTGAATATTATTATTATCCAGTATACAGGCAACCCCTGCAACACTACTTCTACAACAGTTTCGCTCTAACACGATTGACAAATTGCGACAATCCTCACATAACATGGTACTTATATAATACATTTCGCTTTAACATGGTTAGAGAATTGCGGCAAAACTCACATAATGTGATATTTTTGAGCTTTTTTTTAGGAGAAAACCCTACTATTCTGTTGGATGTAATTTTTCAATGTTTCCATTCTTTTTTGCGAATTCCCGCTGTTGACTTAATAGTCGTTATGCAAAAAAAAATATTGGGAAACCTCCGTATTTTATTTTGTTGGGAAATTCATGTAAGGTTCTGTGCTATTGAACTTGTGCTTGTTTGAGACCATAAAAAATTGTGACTTTGAAGTGTGCAGTTCGTGACTTTTTAAGGTTATTGTAAGGTTATTTTGGTTTTTATTTGATTGTTTATAAATTTTTCCGGGCATGTATTACTAAACTTTGTTCCTAAGAACCATATTGGAATAATTTCTTTGTTGTGAATTAAATTCCAGCCCTAAATTATGCCTAAGGAACTTAGGCATAATTTGGGTAATTGCCGATTTATTTAAAGAATGGTTTCTAAATTGTTTTGTGCCAGCTGTGGGAAAACTATTTAAAGTGGAAAAAATCTAGATTTCAAAGTTTTATTACTATTAGATAATACTCCAGGCCATCCAAAAGATTTAAGTCATCCAAAATGTTGAAGTAATGTTCCTACCACCTAATACAACTTCTTTAATTCAGCCATTAGATCGAGGCATTATATCTACCTTTAAAACTCATGACATGAGAAATTGTTACAATGGATTTTGGAAAAAAATTGATTACGAATCTATTGAAGTGATGAAGGCATGGAAACATTTTTCAATTGTGGACCGTATCAGAATCAGCTTTGTCACTCCAAGAAGTAAAACCATCAACATTAAATGCATGTTGGAAAAATATATGGCCAGAGTCAATTCATTCAGGAAATATGGTTGAACCGGCAGAAAACGGAATCTGTAAGATAGTAGAACTTGCTATGTCGGTAGGAAGGGAAGGTTTTGATGATATGACTATTGAAGACTTTCAAGAATTACTGGTAGAAAAAGAGGCTGGCAAAGCAGATCTGGTGGATTTATTATCTTCACTTTTTGAACATATTCTGTAACAGAGAAAACATTCTTGTTTGATTGTGCTTAGCAGCAATGAAGAGAAAGAAAATTAAATGAATGTACATTATCTGACATATATGTATCACAGTTTGTAAGACATTAAGTTATTACTATTTTTAATAAAAATTTAAGTTTCTGATAGTTATAAAAAAAAAAGTCTTTTTGTTAGCTTTTGGAACATAACCCCCTTTTTGTACTGGTTCTTAGTCCTGTATAACATAGTTTTGCACTACACGAGATTTTATAGGAACCTAACTACCGTTTTATATGAGGGTTACCTGTATTGTCAAATAAATAAATATATATATATATTTTTTTATTTCCTGTTTTCATTTATTTCTTGCCTTTTTATCCCAAAAAATCTAATTGGCGACTGTTGCATTTCTACGCCAAAAATGGCCACTGCTGTGACTAAAAATGAACCTGCTTGAAAATGTAAATAAATCACTCTAAGCCAATTTTATTTTAAATATGAGACCCTGCCATGACATCCTCTTGCAAGACTAATTGGTCTCATCAGTGGGTGGTCTCTAGTAGTGATTGTCATTCCTTTGGAAATTGCTTATTGATATGAGCTGCAATGTTTATATGTGAAAGATCACTTCAGATATATGTTGTACTGAGACAGCATTATTTTAGGCAGCTAAATGTCTACAGTCTACTAAGCATAAGAGTGAATAGGATAGTTGTACTTTATACAATCTTATCTAGACTATATAGCATATTAAAATTTCTGAAAAATTAAAATTGTAAAAAGTATTTTTTAAGCATATATTGCAAAGCATTATTAAAAAATATATTACATATTATTCTATGCAATCAGCAGTATATTTTGTGAATGAAGTTTTAGTAAGTTAAAAGCTTCCTTCAATATATTGGCAATTTGTCTAGCCATCATACACTTTGCTATTTTTACTTTATTTCTCAAATTTTAAGGTTGTTTATCAATAATCATGGTTTAATACATAGTAAACTCTATAAAATCTGGAACTCTTTAAATTTTACAGTAAATTTTACAAAAGAGAGAGAAAGAGAGGAATAAGAAAGAAAGAAAAAAATCAACATTTCCTAATCCGGATATATTAAGACAGCATTCCAGCGCTCATATTAACAATTGCGCTTGTCTTTAAGAATTCATGGGGGGGGGAGACATTTCATTCTTTATAAGATGCTTGCAAGACTGTTGTCTTTTAGTCTGTTTTTCAGGCCAGCAGGATTTAAAAGTGCCAAGTTGCAAAGGCTAGATACAAACTTGCCTTTGCAACAAGTTGTCCTGGGTTGAACTACTTTCATATGGATGGCTTCTCTAAAAGGTTAACTGACCCTTTGTTTAAAAGATGAGACTGCTATGACAGCCTTTTTCAGGACTAACTTGTCTCTCATCAGATAGCAGGTAGTCTCTAGTGAAAACACGCAGATAAAACAAGATGTAAAGAATTGTTCCATGTTTTGCCTGTATGCAAAATCAGTTTTCAAAGTTGTAATATAGCTAAAGCTATTTGTTGAAAGAGCAATGCATTATCCATGCAGTTTAAATCCTGCTGCCTGCAAAAACAAATGAAAGGACAAGATAGTCATTATAAATGTTTACAGATGTAAATAAGTTAAATTGTTTGTTTAATATTTATTGAAATATGCTCCTCTGAAACTGCACTGCCACTATGTATACCTCACTAAAATCCAGAAATTTTAAAAATCTGTCACTTCTCAATCCCAAGGGTGACAGATTTTAGAGAGTTTACTATAGTTGCTTTAAGCAGATTTTTTAGTTAATAAATTTTGTTATGACATATGGGAGGATACAGGTAAATCTAAATTTAAGGAAGGTAAAGGGGAAAACATGCAGAGTATTATGCTACTTTTTTATGTAGTTGTGCATTACCTTTATCCTTTTTGTCTTTACAGCTTTTTGACCACTGCCTTGCACCGAATACAAGAGGAGATGGTACAGGTTGTGACAATATGACATGTATTATTATTAAATTCTCTGATCTTGAGTCTCAGCCTTCTGCCAAAAGACCATGTCCAGAGGATGGCACACTTGAATCTGTTTCAAAAAGACTTAAAGGAAACACTACAGATTCTAGTGTGTCATGAGTAATTTTGCATTATATAGTGTTACTGATGTATTGGTTCACTGCTCTCTGTCCCACCATGAGAATAAATGTATATATTGACACTTTTTTTTTTCTGCATATAGCACCTTTCTTTTTCAGTCTTTTTAATATGATTTGATATTTTGTGTTCTATTTATCTCTTATCAGTAAATCAGTTAAATCAAATAATTGAAATTTCATAATGTTGCAATTTGTGGGACATTTACCATTGTGAAAGAATAGTCAGTTTGTACAATCTACACATAATGTTGCACTTATTTCCTGAAATCCCTTCCCCTCCCAACTATGATGACAAAGTCATTACAACCTCTTTTTGGTTATTTTATATCCTAATGGATTTAAAAAAAAAAAAAACACAATTAAAATTTTACTCAGAAATAAACATTTCAGACTTTTAATTGTTGAACTATTTCATTTATATAGAAAAAATATTGCAGACGGATAGTAATTTATATGTTGAAAATATTTTCACTTTAATTTCCATTTTATTATACAGAAATGATGCCTTTAGGCTGTCATTAGGATTTCAGTAATTGTACAAATTAAATCTTGTATTTTAGTGTGTTTATTAAAATTTGTTTAGGTAGTCTATTCTTTTCTGAACAAACACGCACCATTAATAATTTAATTTTATTAATCTGGAAGTGAATTGCATCAGCATAAAGCATTATTTCTTCTAATACAGAATCTCAAAAATTGTATTCTTTAGCTCCTAGTACTTTTTCTCCTATGAATACAATATATTAATGAGCAGATCACAGTTGACCCTGGTTCTAGCCCCTTAACTGCTGAATGAGTACTCTCTTTTATTCTCTTTGTAAATTCCTCTGGTAGTTAGTGTATTTTAGTATATACAGTAAGTTCCAGTTGTATTGTATTCTTACTTACTGAGGAGATAAGAATACAATAAGTGTTCATCAAAACAATGCTGATAGAAATATCTGTGGAAAAATCATGCAACAGAAATTGAATGTCTGTGTGATAGTAAGTGGGATGTGTTTATGTAGGAATGATTAATTAACCTGACTGTCCTTGTTTGTATAGGCTAGGAGTTTGAGGTTTGTAGGGGGGGGGGGGCATCCTAGATGTGGGCACTATTAAGGAAGATTTGTAATTTGTACAATCAGAACTATATAAAAGAAAAGTAAGAATGAAAAACCCTACTTGTGTAGGGTTTCCATTGTGAAAGTGTCTGCAATTCTGCCCAGACACGATAGGAGGGAGTATATGATGAGAGCCTTGTCGATCAATTCGGCCCTGGAAAGATTGTGCAAGGCTCAAGGGGTAGAATTTTTTTCAGCCTGGACTGTACTTGTTAACAGGAGAGATTGCTTCTACAGGGATGGGATACACTTAAATAGAAAGGGTGCAAGAATATTTGCTGATGCTATCGAGGCAGTGTTAGGTGGGTCGGAAAACTGCTAGCTTGGGGGGAGACAAAGACCAATAGATTGACAGTAGCCACTGGCAGAGGTGAAAGAGATTCTTGCACTGCTTCTATTAGAATGAGCAGAAGCCTGAAAAACAAGATGCATGGTATTTCAGAGACTGCTGGGAGCCATTGCGGTACAAGTAAACACATGGGTTGTGTTAGGGTAGCTAAGAATAGAAACAGGTGCAGGTATACTTGCGTGTACACCAATGCTAGGAGTTTAGTAAATAAATATGATGAATTTGAGGTATTGCTCAAAACATCGAAGGCAGATATTGTTGGGATATCAGAGACGTGGTGTCACACAGATATAAGGGATGCAGAACTGCAATTTGGGGAGTACAACGTCTACAGAAAGGATAGACAGGATAGGAAGGGGGGAGGGGTTATGCTATTAGTGAAGAAACACATAAAAACCAAGGAAGTGAAGCCAGTCGACATCGCTGGACAGTGCAGTGTGGAGTCAGTTTGGTGTGACATAAACATTGGGAGATCAAAATTGAGAGTAGGAGTGTGCTATAGGCCTAATGACTCTGATGAGTATAATAAGGAACTGTACAGGGAAATAGAGTGGGCCAGTAAATCAGAGTGTCTTATAATGGGAGATTTTAATTTCCCAGATATTGACTGGAATTTGGGGGCTGGTTACTCACACACTAGCAGGGCTTTTGTGGATTTATTGGATGATTGTTTTCTACATCAGCATGTTCGGGACGCAACTAGAGGGAGTAATACTCTTGATTTGATTATCAGCAGTGATTCTTCATGCATTAAGAATCTGCAGATAAATGAACCACTAGGTGGCAGTGATCACAGTGTGCTGAAGTGGGATTTACTGAAAGAGGTAACTACCATTAGGGGCAAAGGGAAGGGTTATTGCTTCCGTAAAGGCGACTACGATGGACTGAGACAGTATTTAAATTCTATACAGTGGGACCAACTGATGACGTTACCAACAGCAAATTCAAAATGGGAAGCATTCAAAGAACTTATCTTGGAAGCTACTAGGCTTTACATACCAACTAAGAAATATTTTTCAAGGTTTAGGCCAAAATGGATGTCAGATGAACTAATGAGGCATATGGCAGAGAAGAAAAATGCATGGGATACATACAAATTAACACATGACACAGAAGCCTATGATAGATACAAGTTGATATGCAACCAAGTTACAAAGGAGGTTAGGCAGGCGAAGGCAGATTACGAGAAATCCTTGGCAAGGGATGCAGAGAAAAACAGCAAAGAGTTCTTTACTTATGTAAACTCTAGAAGGAAGGGGATGAATCAGATTGGTCCACTTGATATTGATGGGTCAAGTGTTGATGATCCTGCTCAGGTAGCTAACAAACTAAATGAATATTTTGCATCGACATTCACACATGAGGAGTTATTCAGCGAGGGGAATGCCAGAGGTGTATTCAACTCTAGCAGTAAGCTACAGAATCTTGAAATAACTGGGAGTAAAGTGGAGGAGAAACTGTTAAAGATAACACAAGAAAGGCACCCGGGGTGGATGGGATCTATCCAGTTATATTAAAGGAAGTAAGCAAACCCTTAGCCATAATTATGAGAGCTTCCTTGGACTCAGGGGACGTACCCATAGACTGGAAATGTGCAAATGTGACGCCAATTCACAAAGGAGGAGGATCAAAGGCTGACACAAGTAATTATAGACCTGTGAGCTTAACTTCTGTTCCAGGAAAATTAATGGAGGCACTGGTTAAAGAAGCACTGCATGATCATTTAGACAAGACTTCAGTTATAGCTCAGACACAGCATGGTTTTGTTAAGGGGAAGTCTTGCCTGACCAACTTGATTGGATACTATGATGCAGTCACAAAAGAACTGGATGCAGGGAATAACTTTGATATTATATACTTGGATCTTAGAAAGGCTTTTGATACTGTTGCACATGGAAGACTGCTACACAAATTGGAGCAGTGTGACATTGGAGGCAAATTGCTGCTATGGATAAAGGGGTGGTTGAGGGAGAGAAGACAGAGAGTGGTAATCAATGGACACTGCTCATCGTGGACTGATGTTATTAGTGGAGTCCCTCAGCGCTCAGTGTTGGGTCCATTATTGTTTTCTGTATTTATAAATGATATTGATGATGGTATATCAGGCTTAATGTCCAAGTTTGCAGACGATACAAAGGTTGGCAGGGTTGTCATGGACACTACTGACACTATGCTGCTGCAACAGGATCTGGAAAGGTTGAGCAGATGGGCTGAGAGGTGGCAAATGAAGTTTAACATTGACAAATGTAAAGTACTACACATGGGAAACAGCAACCCCAGAGCAACGTATGAACTCTGTGGTACTACACTGACAGTGGTAGAGAATGAAAGGGACTTGGGGGTGGTTGTGCAGGCAGATATGAAGTTCTCTGAGCAGTGCAGACGGGCTGCAAGAGTAGCTCATGGAGTATTGTCAATGATATACAGGAATTTTTCCAGCAGGGATAAGGAGGTGATTATTCCATTGTATAAGGCGATGGTCAGGCCACACCTAGAGTACTGTATACAGGTCTGGAGGCCTCATTTCAAGAAGGATGTAGAGCTGCTGGAACGAGTACAGAGAAGGGCAACAAGATTAGTGAATGGAACAAAGGGGTGCTCTTACGAAGAAAGGCTTAAGTTTTGCAAATTACAGTGTCTGGAGACTAGGCACCAGCGAGGTGATCTGATAGAGGTGTATAAAGCCTTGAATGGTTTAAGCATGCTCAATGCTGATGGGATTCTTCCTCTAGCTCAGAAAAATCACCTGAGAGTGCATAAATTCAAATTGAGGAAAGACAGATATAGGATAGACATGCGGAAATTTGCCTTTAGCCAGCAGGTGGTTGGTTGGTGGAACAGACTTCCATCCCTTGTGGTGGAGGTTGATAGCCTAAATAAGTTTAAGGCTCAGCTGGGCAGGTATTTTGAACGAACAGAGGGGTGAAGTGGAAGTGGTTTTTTTTTTTTTTTTTTTTTTGGCTGATGCTGCATAAGCTTGCTTTCTTGCATCAAATGCCTCTACTAATGCTAATGCTTTTCCAGGCAGTGGAAGCAATATGTTTAAGCCACGAATTGCTAGAAGTCAGATTTATTCCCAGTAAAAAAAGATATGTTTAGAAATCTAAGCTGCAGATGAGCATCTAAGGAAAATTCTGTTTTTGTGAGAAATAAGGTAGGAATGGGATTTGGAGGGATTGAAATTAAGTTATTTCCTTCCTGAGAATTATCTGGTGATAAGCATTTAATAATTGGTGATGGATTTCTGCAGAGCAGGGTTTGTCAAAGTGGAATGTAGTATACTGTCGTCAGCAAATCATGGTTAGGATTTTCAACAAGAAGAAAGCAAGTGTACAGGAGACAAAGAGTGGATGAAGGAACATTGGGGAACAAAGTTAGTCACTGTATTTTAACTATTTCAGTATTTTTTAAATATATAAATTAAATGTAATTTAACTCCAGTATTATGTGATAAGATAGAAAACTAGCTACCATAACAAGCAGAAAATGGCCAGAGAAGAAACTGGCTATCAAGTCGCAAAAATCAGTAGGCAGGCCATAAGATGGAAGCTTCTTTACAAAACCTTGAGCACAATCAGAAGCCTTAGAAATATTGATAGCAGCCTCTTCAAAATTTTCCATGGAATTTTACCATAGAGGAATGATGTAAACTAAGATTATCACTATTGGATCAGCACTAATGGAATTCATATTGGTGATCAATAATCAGATGGAAGGTTTCAACATAGCATAAGAGATAAGATTTGAATATCTACTAGTTTGGAAAGGGAGAAGTGCAACAGGCTGATAACTGAAGAGGAGTTTTTTTTTTTTTAATTAGTTCTATATGAGCAAATTTTCAAGCAGAGGGAAAGAGGAGTGGAAAAAAGGAGACACAAAACAGGAGCAGGTTTTAAGGAACAGATATTATTAAGAATGTTTGAGATAACAATAATAATACAGCACATCCAATAGAGACAATAAGATAATAACTAATCTTAGTTTTATCTAGTTATTGTCTCACTGGATGTGCTGTATTATTATTATTATCTCAAACCATGGAATCCAGTACTATAGGCCCATTTTTATTAAGAATGTTGTCTTTATGGCAAAATAACCAGGTCATCAATGCAAGTTATAGGAAAACTAAGATTGCTAATAAATCAACTTTAGCTAAGTATACAGTAGAACCAGCAGGATGTAACTGTGGTTGGAAGTATAGATTGACAGATTTTTGTTCAACAGAAAATTGCCTGTACACACAACGGTAAAACCCAGAGGGTTTTATTGTTGTGTGTGTACAGGCAAGTTTCCTGCTCACAGCCCTTTCAGAGTTTTAAATTTCGATTTATTAATAAATTGTTTACAACTGTGTTCAATATACTGAAATTTTTTTTAGTATAAATTAATAGGACAGTATCTAATCTTCATAAATTAGTAGAAACAACTTTAAAACTAGTGTAGGAAGTCATCCCAGATATAGGGTTGACTTCAAACAATCTGTTAGGCTAGTAGCAAAATACACTGATCATTATAACTGCTCAGGAAGAAAGGAATTTTTGTCACCTTTCTTTGTTCAAGACTAGTGCCCCAAAGTTAAGGCCCTTTTTTGTTTCCCTTAAAGCACAACTGTTTTCTTTTTTTTTGCAGTTATTACTGTTTTAATATACACCATTTTGGAAAAAGCGCATGAAAATTTTCTTTATAGGCAGAAGAAAAGAGTTAACAGTTATCATGAAGGGAATTTTTTTTTTTTTTTTTTTATTCAAGCACAGCTGGCTTGCAAAATCAGCTAACTGTTCAGTGGTGTGTGTGTGTGTGTGTGTGTGTGTGTGTGTGTGTGTGTGTGTGTGTGTGTGTGTGTGTTAAGCACCAAAGCAACCAAGACTCTGTGGTATCAGTTTCTGTAATTGCATATATTTCTTGGCAGTTTGCTGGAAAAAACCTGGGTTTTCGGAGAAAAAAAAAACATGCCCAAAACCACTAACCCAGCCACGTGAAAGTTCCAAAAAAATACTTTGCTTCATTGATGGGATTTGACATGGGCCTTTTCCATCTGTTATGGGAGGACAGTGATTATAACCATTGCGGTGCCAGAGAGTAATCATTTTGGCAAAATCTCTTAAGTGAAAATTTGTATTCAGGGACAAGAAAGGAATTTTTGCCATAGAACAGCTTTTAATTTACTTAATTTACTACAACTGACTAGTTATGTCATTTTACATTTAATATTATATGAAAGCATATTAGTAGTAGTAAATGATACAAGAAGCAAGCTTATACAGCATTAACCACAAAAAAAAAAACAGCCCTATCCATTCCCTCCAATAGCATGTCTAGTTCTTAGTTCTTCCTTGAATTTATTTAAGCTATCCACTTCCACAACAAATGGAAGTTTTTTCCAGCAATCAACCACCTGGTAGCTAAAAGCGAACTTCTGCACAATTATTCTGCGACCATCCTTTCTCACTTTGAATTTATGCCCCCCTCATATTTGTAATCTGAGCAAGGGAAAGAACCCCCATCAGCAGTGAGCTTGATCAATCCATTCAAAGCCTGAAACACCTCACAGATCACTCCACAGGTGCCTAGCCTCCAGATACTGCAATTTGCAGAAATGAAACCTTTTGTGGTAAGAGTATCCCTTTGTTTTCATCACCAATATTGCCCATCTCTATACCCATTCCAGCAGCTCTACATGCTGCCTAAAATGAGGCCTCCAGACCTGTGTGCAGTCCTCAGGATGTGACCTGACCATTGTCTTATATAATAGGGTAATCACCTTGTCCCTGCTGATAAACAAAATTCCTGTATATTATTGACAAAACCCCATGGGCTGTTCTGGTAGCATGTCTGCAATGCTCAGAGAATTTCATATCTGACTGCACAATTACTCCCAGTTCTTTTTTATTTCCCACTACTCTAAGTGTAGTACCACACAGTCAGTATATTACTCTGGGATTACTGCTACCCATGTGCAGTACTTTGCATTTGTCAAGGTTAAACCTCACTTGGCATTTCTCAGCCTATCTGCTGAGCGCTGAAACTCCTTCAAAGAGCTAAGCAAACATGACTCCCTCACTCTCAAAACCATACTGGAAGATAGAAAAAATATAGCAGATGTTTTTCAGTTCCTCAAGAAAATAAATTACTATAATCAAATATAAAACTAAATATTATCTCTAAAGCAAGCTATAGTCATTCTCTGTTACTCTTGGAAATTATTAGCAGCAATATATGAATTAGAACAAAACCATTATATAAAACCTTACAGGCGCATTTTAGCCGTAGTAGCTCTTGCGCCAAGAATTCTTAAATCAAATCAAATCAAATCTCAGCCTATCTGCCTAAAATTTACCTAGATTCTGGTGCAGTAGCATACTGTCATTAACCATGCTGCCAACATGTGCAAACTTGGATGTGTTCAAGTGCACACTGCTCTGGTCGAAGGCGACCTAGTTTTATTAGGAGACACTATTGTCAGGGAAACGGGTAACATTTTTAATAAAAATAAGTGGTCCAGAACCAGAGTGTTTGACAGGAGCAACAATTGATGATGTTACCAACGGATTGGTAACATCATCAATTAAGGGAGGTAAGGAGAGAATTATTATTCATGTTTAACAATATTAAATAAATACAACCCGACCAGTTATTGGTTAAATTTAGGACTGTGCTGAAAATAATGCCATGAGTTAGGTCAGATTGTGTATTTGGCTCCAATTCTGCTCAGCGATACGAGGGATTATATGCTGAAAGCCTTGTGGACTGACTTGTGACTTGAGGGAATCTGTAAGGCCCGGGGGGGGGGTATGTGTGGCCCACATTTAGTATTAGCCTTATAAGAAGCCTAAGGCTTATGCTGCACCAGCCAAAAAAAAAAAAATAATAAGAGAAAAGGAAATGGACAACCTATGTATTTCCCTCCCCCATAGATAACATCCAACTAACTTTTGAATTTCCCCAAACTATCAGCCTCTACCACCCATGTAGGCAACTTATTTTAGTAATTTGTAACTAAAAGAAATTAAAAGAACTCACTGGCTAAAAGAAAACTTTGTGCACAATCCAGTCTAAAACATCTCTCCCTGTAACTTGAATTTATGGCCCCTAGTTCTAGAAACATTTATAACTGTGAAAATTTCATCTTTCATTTTGCTGTTGCCTCTCAGAGCCTTAAACACCTCAAACAAGTCATCTCTAAGGTGCCCAGTTTCCAAGCTGTACATCCCAAATATTCGAAGTCTTTCCTCATTTTGCCAATCTCACCAGGCGAGTTACCCTTCTCTAGATCCTTGCAAGATGCTGTCTTTTTTTAGGTGCGGTCTCCATACTCAACACGGTATTCCAAGTTTTGTGTAACCATAGCATTATATAATGGGATTATGACATCCTTATCTCTCCTAGCAAATGTTCGATAGGACATCATGGGCCTTCCTTGCAACCTGTCTAGAGTGCTCAGAGAATTTTATGTTTGACTGTATCATAACTCCCAAGTCCCTTTCTTCCACTACTGACTTTAGTTCAGCTCCACCAAGTGTATAAGTTATTTTGGGGTTACTGTTCCCCAGATGTAAGACTTTGTACTTTGCTGGATTAAAGCATAGCCGTCACATTTTTGACCATCCCTGAAGTCACTGAAGAAGCTCTGCTTGGTGGTGATCATTAACTACTCCACCAATCTTTACATCTGAAAATTTAGGCATCATGCCTTTCATCCCATCATTAGCATTAGCATATGATGTAAGAAAGCAAGCTTATGCAGCATTAGCCAAAAAAACTTCCTATTTCACCCATCCATTTTCTCCTCCAAAAGTTTTTCCAGTTCCTCCTTGAATTTATTTAAGCTATCAACTTACACAACAGATTGGTCCAGCAATCAACTACCCACTGGCTAGATGAGAGCTAGTCAAAAACACAATACTGAAAGCATTTTAGGGATAAAGCCCTAAAATGCTTTCAATATTGTGGGGTTATACTTCATAACTGGGTTGTCAACATTGTAACACCAGGGTACCTGCCGACCTATCAATGAGAAGCCAATAAGCCTTGAAACGGTGCAGTCTTGTTGGCGGTATCTGCCAAGAATAAGTAATAATAGTCTTCTACATTGAAACCTTACGTATTCGAGGTAGTACAATATCATGGCAACTCATTGTGAAGGTATTCACAATATGAGAGATACTTAAATTTTTTTTTTAACTGCTTTAGTAGGTTGATGCATTTGCAGTAACTGTTACATCAGTAAACTTTAATGCAACACAAGACTTTAGCCCTGAATGCTTTCAGTTCCATTTAGTTTAATTATGGGGGCATATTTGGACTTGGGGAGAGGGGATTCCTTTGGATTGGAGAAGCACCAATGTATTGCCAATACATAAAAGCAGTTCTAAGAGTGAAGCTGGTAACTACAGACTGGTTAGTCTGCCTTCAGTGGTAGGAAAAATCTTAGAGGCCGTGATTTAAGATTGAAATCCAGGGACATTTAGATATTATTTAGATATGATATTCTGAATTACACACAACATGGCATTGTTAAGGGAAAATCATGTTTAACTAACAGTAGGCTATTTTGACACAATTACTCATGAGCTGGATTTAGGGAATGATTTCAATATGATTTATTTGGATTTTAGCAAAGATTTGACTCAGTCCCTCGAGAGGTTACTGTATAAGGTTGAACAGATCAGGATTACTGGTAAGATTCTAAGACAGACTGCTGCAGGGCAGAAGGCAGAGGTTTGTGATTAATGGATATTCTTCAGATTGGTGTAACATCAAGAGTGGGGTCACTCAAGGATGGGTTCTTGGATCACTGTTGTTTTTTATTTTCATAAATGATATTGATGAAGGGATAGAAAGCATGATATCAAAATTGGCAGAACCATTAATTATAGTGCCAAATAGTGCTCCTTCAGGATGACTTGAACAGTCTTCAAAGATGGTTAGAGAAGTAGCAGCTACTTCTGAATGGGCAAAACGGGCAGCCAGGAAAGTTCATGGTGTCCCATTGTTGATTTATTGAATGTTATCCTGTAGAGATAGGGAGATCATAATCCTATAAGGCAAAAAGACCACATTTGGAATACTGTATTTAAGTTTGGAGACCTCATCTGAAAAAAGACATTGAGCTTCTTGAAAGGGTCCAAAGATGGACTACTTGAATGGTAAGATCGGCAGAAGGAGAACCATTTGAGGAAAGACTCCGATTATGCATGCTACAGAGCTTGGCAACTAGGCGCCTCAGTGGTGATCTGATTGAGGTTTATAAGGCTCTCGGAGGGATTAGTAAAATGAATGAAAATGGAATTCTCACTGTTATAATTAATCCCAGAACTAGGCCATAAATTCAAATTACAGGGGTTTGAGGTTGATTAGATTGTAGGAAGTTTTCTTTTTAGCCGGGAGTCATTGATCGTTGGAACAAGTTGTCTTTGCAGGCAGTTGAGGCTGACAGTTTGAATAAATCAAAGGTCAACTGGATTACTTGTGTGAGGAGGGAAGCATATAATTTGTATTTTCTTATCTACTTGGGTTTTTTTTTGCCAGTGCAATAAAGGCCTGTGGCTTCCTTGCACTACATGGAACTTACTATTACGAATGTCATTAATTTTGTGTATTGTAAATATTCTAACGTTTAAAACACTTTAAAAAAAATATTAATAGGAAGATGTATGTATGTATGTCTGTAAAAATTAAATGAAATCAAGTGTTTTTATATTATCTCAGAGATGAGTATTTTCACCTTGTGTAGCAAATTCGTGGAATATGTTAATTATAAGTTTTGGAAAATCTAGTTTCACACCAGGCTTTTTTCCCAACCTGATAGTCGGAAGCTAGAGTTGAATGGTCATCCCCCCCCCTCCCCCAGAAATTAGAATGTTTCATCCAGAAGACAAATGAATCAGCCAATAATATGAACAATTTAGTCACAAATATACTGATGTCTCATAGCCTTAATTGCTTTGGTACCTGACACACATACCTGAGGACCAAACTAAAATTTTGACTTTAAATGGTTGAGAAGAATGTAACAATATTTGTCATTCATCAGTGTGAACCCAGATAATGTTCTAGGATCACTCCTTTATGATCCCACCCTAAAGTGAATAGTATTATAAAGGAGTTCAAGTTCAGAGTTTTGTCATATGCAGCACCTTGAACTTGTACATTTGCTTTCTGGTGTGTAATAGTGCACCTAAATGCCACATCTTGAGCAAAATGTTTTAAAAAAATCCAACACCCCGCTAATGACGAACTAATACCAACTTTGCATGCCAAATATCATATAAGTTCTTCCACTGTGAATTTTTGTGTTGTGACAATGTGCTTGCCCAGGTCAAGGAGTATCCTCAATACTTTACTGCTCCTAACCTTATTTGCCACTTGTTATTGTCTCATGCCCTTGATACTGGTAGGTGTATTCCTTCTCCATTCAAAATTCTGATTAGTATCTCTACCTTGGTTTTAAAATAACCTAGCTAGCAGTTAGTATCATAGTGATTCTCAGTGTTACCAGTAAACAGTTTTTTTTTACATAACATACATTTTATGTTAGTTTTTTTTTTTTTCCTTTTTTTTTTTTCAGTTTTCATTTGAATAACTTATGCTTTGGGACACCATTGAAAACTATTATGAAAGTTAATCTCTGTAAAATGGATAAATGGTGTGGCAAAAAGTGGTTTTAGCATCCATTATATTACTATATAGTCCACTTCATGGAAATGACATCTGTGTAAAAAAATATGGCCGCACTTACCCATTACAACTTCCAACAGATTTACATCTTTTCAGGATGTAATTTTGTGGAATGGGTTTAGGGGCACAGAAGGAGTATGTTACACCTATTCCAACAGATTTGCATCCTTTATAAAAGGATATACATCTGTTGGAACAATTACATAGAACAACAAGATTAGTCAGGCCAAAAATGATACTTTTACTAAGACTTGAGTTCTGTAAATTGTAGCAAAGTTTAAACTAGGCATTATGAGGTGACCCGATTGAATTGTTTAAGACTTCAAGTGAGTGAAAATGTTACTGGCATTTTTATTCTCTTTAGTTACACAGAAATGGTCAAATTCAAAGTAGGAAGCCAGAATGATTGTTGGAGTAAGTACAAATGGGCATTCAGAATACATTTAAAAGGGTTTGTGGAGATTATTAGAAAGGATAGAGGCATGTTATAGTAGAGTCCCCCCCCCCTTTCTTTGTTTCTTTCATTTTGCCTGATGCTGTATAAGCTTGCTGGTATAATTTCACCACTGCTAATCCAAGCACTAAAAAATCATTTTTAGATCAACTTCAGATGTCAGTATATGTTTAGTGTTAGAAAAACATGAGTTAATAAATACCAATATTTTTATGGATATTCACTGAGTGGCCACCTCATTAGGTACACCTACTGTAGAGCAGTTCCTTTAGCCCAGAACCTGGATTTGTTACGGAACGGACTTAATGATGTGCCAAAAGTTTAACTAAACTGCCTCATACAGTTGCAAATTGGTTGCGAATCTTTCTTCCAAAAGAGCTTGCCTCACCATAACCAACAGTTGTATGTGAAAATCCCAACAGGGTTGCAGTTTTTGGGTTACAACCATGTCTCGACTGACTACTATACCATAAGTTAAATCTTTTCTTGTCTGTTTGTGCTGAATTGTACATGTACAGCATCCCTATGCTTGACTTCTTTCTACTGCATGGTAGAAAAGTGATTCTGTTACTCAAGGAGCACTCCATTACTTGGAAAGGGTAACTGTATCCAATAAAGTGGTCACTCAGTGTATAGTGATGCCTACTAATTAAAACTTTTTTTTTATAACCAAGATGAAAATTTTGTATAAGAGGTCATAAGTTATGTTTTAGAGAACATCATCACGGGATATATTAACCAATTTTTGTTTTTACAAAAATTGGTTAATATATCCCGTGCTGTAACAATTTACTTGCACAGAACTTGTAAAGCAGGGTGCATATTTTTTGTGTGTCAGTTTTCTCCATTATGAATGGCCCCTAAATAGCTTAGAAATGCATGTGTTTAATAATTAATGTCCAGCTTCTTGGTTTAAATGCATTGTCAGTGTTACTGAATCTCAACCTTATTGCATTATTAAGTGGAATTTAAGCATATTACATCCTATATCAGTAAATGAATATTCTTTCACAGGTCCCTTCATAGTTTAATTTCATTTTTGCCCAACTAATCTTTCAAAAAGCATGCTGGGAATCTTTTTGGCATTTTTTTTTCTCCAAAAAAAAAATATTCCATCAGACATTCCAGCCAATATTACAGTGAATCAGGTGTAGGTTTATTTTAAAAACAAGGATTGCTTTGATGCAAAAGTGGGCACTTTATCTTATCATTTCATAATTTGATATTGTATCATATATTTTGAGCCCTTTTGGCTCAAAAGGGCATTTAATCTCATAATTCATGGTTCGAAATCCCAGAATGGTACTCATACATTTTCAAATGACGACTTTCAGTAGTTTTTGGATGATCTTAGCATTAGGCATATGATGCAAGAAAGCAAGTTATACCGCATCAGCTATATAAAAAAAACTTCCCATTTCTCCCATCCATTCACCCCAAATGTCTGTCCAGTTTTTCTTTGAATTTATTTAAACTTGAGGTGTATAAGACCATTCTAGCAACTCTACATCATTCCTAAAATGAGGCCTCTAGACCTGTATGCAGTGCTCAAGGTGGGGCCTGATTACAAAGGGATTATCACCTCCTCACCCCTGCCATAAAAATTCATGTATGTCATTGGCAAGATACCATGACCTGTTCTGGCAGCACTACTCAGAAAACTTCATATCTGACTGCACAATTACCCCCAGGTCTTTTTCATTCTCCACTATCCTGAGTTTCTCTGGGATTACTGCTACCATGTGCAGTACTTTGCATTTGTCAATGTTAAACTTCAGTTGCCACTTCTCAGCCTAGCTTTTCTAGATTCTGTTGGTGGCATACTGTCATTAAAAATCCTGCCAACCTTTGTATCATCTGCAAACTTGGACATTAAGCCTGATATACCTTCATCAATATGATTGATAAATATACAAAACAACAATGGGCTGAACACTGAACTGGGGGGGGGGGGCTCCACTGATAGCACCAGTCCATGAAGAGCAGTGCCCATTGATTACTACTGTCTTCTTCCACTCAACCATCCTTTATCCATTGTAGCAACTTGCCCTTAATGCCATACTTCTCCAATTTGTACAATAGTTTTCCATGTGCAATAGTATCAAAAGCTTTCCTGAAATCCAAGTATATGATATCAAAATTATTTTTTGCATCCAGTTCCTTTGTGACCACATCATAGTATCCAATCAAATTTGTCAGACAAGACTTCCCCTTAACAAACCCATGCTGTGTCCAAGCTATAACTGAAGTCTTGTCTAGATGATCCTGCAGTGCTTCTTAACCAGTGCCTCCATTAATTTCCTGAAAACAGAAATTAAACTAACAGGTCTGTAATTACTTGTGTCACCCTTTGTGAATTGGGGTACATTTGCACACCTGCCCTGAGTCCAAGGATGCTCTCATATGACTAAGGGTTTGCTTATTTCCTTTGCCACCTCCTTTAATATAATTGGATTGATCCCAGGTGCCTTTCTTATGTTCAACTTCAACAATTTGTACTCCACTTTGCTCTAAGTTATTAGAAAATCATTTAGTTCCCTGTTAGAGTTTAATAAGCTGTCCTGCACTTCCCTATAGAAATTTTCTTTTCATAACAAGGCCTACCCCAGCTACCTGTTGTCTCAAAATGGTTTGCTGTGCCAACATTTGATTGATTTTTCATTTCTGATAATCATGTTATTGGACTGTTAATTTGAAATCGCTTGTGTGAATATTTGGCCAATGAGGTGCTTGCCCTTGTGTCATGTTTGGTCTTTGATGTCTTATTAATAGAGGATTTTTTTTTTTCTGTTTAGTACCAACTCTTGACTAACTTCAGAATCTCTTTCAGCAGCATTACAAATTTAATTCAAGAGTTTAACTGCTAACCTGATTAATATCACTTTAAAGCAAAAAAAAAAAAAAAGATTAAAGCCTCAAAAAAAAAAAAAAAAAAGTCAACCAAAGTGTATGGTTATGGTTTCAAACATTATATAAAATTAAAATATGAAATTAATTAGTAATATTTAGAAGATATTAGTTGCTGGGATTACTTGTAAAAACCTTTCTCCTTGGCAAGGGTGGGGAGAGCCAGTGGTTGCTGCACCAAGCAAAAGATAGATAACAGAAAGATCCATTAAGTGTATTTTTTGAGAAGCATGCAACCCTTCCTCTATCAAAAAAAAAGGGGGGGGGGGCTGAATTGTTCCATTCCTATAATTGGGAAGGACATGGTTGCACTGCTTTCGTAATAATTATATAATCATGACACTAAAAAAATATATATATATATTTCAGAGAACACTAACATACCATATTTCCCCATGTATAAGACGCACCTTTTTTCGAAAAATTTTGGGTCTAAAAACTGGGTACGTCTTATACAGTGGTTCTAGATTCTTTTACTTGCATTTCCCACTTTTTCGCGCTTGTTGTCTTTGCGCTCATTGTTTTGCACTTGTTACCGGTATATTACGTTTTGCCACGTTCTGCCCAGAAATGGCTCAGAAAAGATTTTTGTACAGTGCTGAATTCAAGTTAAAAGTGATCCCGTTTGCAAAAGTGAATGGAAATTGTGCTGCTGTAAGTTTGATCCTCCAACTGAGAAAACAATCCGAGACTGGCTACGAGAAGAAGAAACCCTACTGAAAATGCAACAGCAGGAGAAGGCTAAATCAGCAAAATGGCCTGATTTAGAGAGGAAATTGAAGATATGGATTGAAGAGCAAAGGGCAATTGGAATTCCTGTGTCCACAAAGATGGTTCAGCATGAGGCAAGAAGAATTGCTGATAAAAAAGAAGTTACCGATTTCAAAGGAGGACACAATTGGTGCTTCAGGTTCATGAAACGGAATGGACTAAGCATGCGTACACGCACCAGACTTGCCCAAAAGATGCCTGAAAGCTATGAGAAGGTCCTTGAATTTCATCGTTTTGTCATTCAATGTCAGAAGACACATCAGTTTGAGTTGGGACAGATTACAAATATGGACTAAGTCACCCTTCAATTTGTCCCAAGTAACAGAACTGTTGATAAGAAAGGGGTGAAAACAAGTCTGTAACTGTGAAGACAAGTGGACAGGAAAAGAGCCATTATACAGTTGTTGTGCTGACGGAACCAAGCTGCCTCCTATGCTGATTTTCAAACGCAAAAGACAATCCTCGAGGAGTGATTTTCCACGTTCATGAAAAGGGTTGGATGGATGAAAATGTGGTTTGGGAAAATTTGGAGCAGGAGACCATGTGGGCTCTTATGCAAACCTGTTGGTGCTTGATCAGTTCAGGGCACAACAAAAAAACACAAGATTGCTGCAGAGCAAAAAACAAAACTTGCCATCATACCTGGAGGCTTGACATCCCAGCTCCAACCACTGATGTCAGCATTAACAAACCCTTCAAAGCTGCCATGAGAGACGAATGGAACCAATGGATGAAGTCTTCTGGGGACAATTTGACACCAGCAGGAAGAGTGAAGAAACCAACTATAGGAGAAGTTTGTACCTGGGTGAAAAGATCCTGGGATAATATCAAGATTGAGATCGTTGTCAAGTCATATAAGAAGTGTGGCATTTCAAATGCAATAGATGGAACTGAGCAATATATGAAGACAGTGATTTGTCATCAGACACAGATGAGGACAAGCTAATGGAATGGGAGTTTTGACAGTGATGAGGAGTTGTATGAATTTTCTGATGAATAAAACTTTGAGTTCAATAACTTTATGTAATACATTTTTTTTTTTTTTTTCCAAATTTTGGGTCCTAAAATTAAAGTGCATCTTATACATGGGGAAATACAGTAACTAGAAGAAAAAAAAATTTAAGGCTTGTAGTGTTGGAGTGGCCATTGTACACTGCTGTGCAAAAGTTAAGGACCAATCAGGTTTTCACCTGTAGCTTCTCATAGGAATGGTCTGAATATGGGAAAAGCATACCAAAGGAACCTCGTGAGGTACAGAAATGAAGGAAACAACAGAAACAAAACGGTACAGAGGGACTTTATTCAAAAATGGCAACATAGCACCGGCTGCCATGATACAGATGCATGACTGCCAAAAATGGAACAAAGGGAAGAAATGTTCCTTAGTAGGAGATATGGCCACTTCTAATGTTGATGCAGGCTTTGCACTGCCTGTCCATACTTAGAACAATGTTAAGTTTTTGTGGTAAGACTGTCCATTCCTTTGTCAGTGCCATTTTCTGGTGGGTGTGGATGTGCTACTAGGTGTCTCCCCAGAGCATCCCATATGTGTTTGATGGGATTTAGATCTGGTGGAACGGGCAGGCCAGTCCAGTCCATACAAACAATGTTCTAACTTTCCAAAAGCATATCAACAGCTGCAGTGCAATGGGGTGTGGTATTATCATCCATAAACACGAACTCGGGGCCAATTGCTTGGAAGAGGTGCAATTGGACTCGTCTGCCCGTTCCACCCGATCTAAATTCCATCAAACACATATGGAATGCTCTGGGGAGACACCTAGTAGCATGTCCACACCCACCAGAATTGCACCTTGGAAGACGTCCATCCAAGATAACGCCTCCCCAGATGAGAACATATCGATCCCTTTCAGTGATGTTTGCAGGGGGTGATACCACGTGTCAACCTCTCGCCAGATTAGCTGACATCCAGAATCGCTGCTGAGACTGAATCTACTCTCATCGGTAAAGAGCACCTTAAGTAAAGATTTTGTGGTTGCAACCTTTGGAACACCAGCGTAGTGAAAGAGGTCATTTGAAGATGAAAATCTAAAATAGGCAACATTCTGCTGTAGCACTCTCTAACTTTCTGGATGCAGGTCTACTAGAAGGAAACATAACTAGGATCCTTCCATTTTTACTTTAGGGGAGGCTGTATGCCTCATTTCTGGTGATATGTAGGGAACACTGGAAATTTCCTTGTTTTTTAGGTAGGTATACAGGGTGCTGAATGTAGATTTTTTTTTCTTGCTGGTATGCCACCACTATTTTCAATAGAATATTATGATAATCATAATAATAAATACATTTTAAAAAGTATGTAAAATTTTTTTTTTTGTCAAGCTGAATGCTTCATTGGAAACAATCTGAAATATTTTTATTTTTACCAGTATTCCATACCAATCTACTTTCAGCACAGTTACAGTAATTGAGTTTCCACTTAAAATTATGGAAACTTATTATTAAGAAAAAAAAATGACTATTGAAAGTCATTATTTAAATAATTATGTTGAAAACACTTATAAAAATTCTGAGCAAAAAGCTTCATGATGTTAGTTTAATAAATGGTGTTTTGATTAAAATTTGATTTTTGTTGTATTCAAGCTTAAACATTTGAATTTGATGTTAACTAAGTGTTACCATTTAAATTTTGCTTAATCAAATAACTGCATACTGCATTTTTCTTAATGGGAAAGTTGCTCCCTGGCCTTGATATAGCCAGAAAACAGCATTGGCAAACTTCTAAACTGAAATGTAAACCAATTTTATTTCAAGAAAATAACTACAGCAGTTGTAGTGTGAATACAGATGACATTCTTCCCTTATTAAAAAATTAACACCTGCCACACAGTTAAATTTATAGCAAAGGGCAAGCATAAACAACCACTGTGTGTGCTGTGTTTTTTCCTTCAAATAAAATGTTTATAGCTTTCTTTTTTCTTTAATAAAGGGTGGAGTCAAGTTCGAATAGCAAAGCTTAATAAATGGTACTCACCTTAGATAATCTGCTGTTGCTAAATGAAGTAGGATGGATGAATAATTTTGAGGTTTAAGAGGTTTCGAATAATTTAGAGTTTAAAAAAATAAGTTAATTAGCAAGGATACGGAATTGAAAATTAAAAATGGAATTAAAATATGATCAAGGAAGTAGAAGTGCACAACTTTGTCCCTGGTTGTCATTAAAAACTTTAAAATATGAAACTGGTGAAGCCAAAAGTCATAAACGAAGTGAGAAGAGAATGCATGTTTTAAAGACTTCTCTGTTCCCATGATGCTCTTTGTGACATGTGGGAATCTTAAAGTGCGTGAGATTCCAGACCGGGGAAAGGTTGGAGGGTAGTTTTGCATTTATGACATTTAGTTTGGTGTGATGGCGGCACCATTCTATAATAAAGGCTTCATGTTGAAAAATTTTGTAACTAGATTTTAATTTTGTGATGGCAATGGCAAAATCAACTAAAGGGGTGTGGTTGTGGGAATGTAGGTGTAGTGTAAGCTCGGTACTGGATTGCCTTGTTATAATGGTAATAAGCCCGTGTGTTAGAAGTTTTTGTGGAACCGTATTTGGTAGTGGTGCTTCTGATGTAGCAGGCATTGCAATTTTGCTGCCATTTAATTAAATATACAATATTCATGTCATTTATTGGGTATTTATATGTTTCTTTGTATGTATTAAATAGTGACCCTAGTTTGTTATATGAGGAAGATATAAGTGTGATGTCAGTGCCTGCGAACACTTGACGTAATTGTCTAGCGAGACTACTGTGATAAATGTGTTTGGATAAATTGTTGGTGTTATTCTTGGCGACGGAAATTGTGTTTGGATTAATTGGAACAGATATTTCCTGGACATGAACTTTTTTGTAAGATATTGTAATTCAACAGATAAGTCATCTTGTGAAAAACTATTTTATAGTATTATGAATTTGATTATAAAGAACGGTTTTTTTTTTTTTTACTAAGTGGGTGGTGTGATTCAAAGTGTAAATATTTACCTGTGTGTGTATTTTTCCTAAAAATCTTGGTTCCCAGTTTGGTGCCTGTTTTGTATATTGTGAGGTTAAGGATATTGATTTGATTGTTAACTTCTGTTTCAAGTATATATTTTAGTCTATCATGTATTGAGTTGAATTAATAAAAAGATTATCAATTGTAGTTCTATTTCCTATTAAGAGTAAATACCCAATAAATGACATGAATGATATTGTATATTTAATTAAATGTCAGCAAAATTGCAATGCCTGCTACATCGGAAGCACCACTACCAAATACGGTTCACAAAAAATTCTAACACACGGGCTTATTACCATTATAACAGTTTTAGAACTTTACAATCCAGTGCCAAGCTTACACTAAACATACATTCCCACAACCACACCCCTTCAGTTGATTCTGCCATTACCATCACAAAATTTTTCAATACAAAGCCCTTATTATAGAATGGTGCCGCCATCACACCAAACTAAATGCGAAACTACCCTCCAACCTTTCCCCGGTCTGGAATCTCACGCACTTAAGATTCCTGCATGTCACAAAGAGCATCATGGGAACATAAGTCTTTAAAACACGCATTCTCTTCTCACTTTAGTATTTCCAACTGATGACGTTAAAAAACGAAAGTCAGTCGTTTATGACTTTTGGCTTCACCGGTTTCATATTTTAAAGTTTTTAATTAATTCTTCAATGACAACCAGGGACGAAGTTGTGCACTTCTACTTCCTTGAGCATATTTTAATTCCGTATCCTTACTAATTAACTTATTTTTTAAACTCTAAATTATTTGAAACCTCTTAAACCTCAAAATTATTCATCCATCCTACTTCATGTAACAACAGCAGATTATTTAAGGTGAGTACCGTTTATTAAGCTTTGCTGTTCGAACTTCAGTCCAATCATATTGGTACTTTAAGAAATTCTATAACTTATCCAAAGGGTGGAGATTACCTCTGCATGTGTTTCTGTGTCAAGAAAACTGGCATTGGCTATGGTATAGTGAAATGTGTGATGCAGATCAAGGAGTGATTGGCCGAATCTGTGACTCCAACAAATTTTTCGACTGTCTTAATCATGTGTTTTAGGACACATTCATGGAAAACGTTTTTTTTTTTTATGGATGCAATAAACCATATAATTTATGTGCAAAAAAAGGTACAGATGTTGAACAGAAGAAAATTGTAAAAAAGTTATTTTATCAAATTTGTGCCATTTTTTAGATGTTAAATCTGGCTAGGTAGTAAAGATCTGCCCACAGCCAGCATTCGATAAACATCCGTCTGTCCAAAAATGCTTTGAATATGAAGGATAGATACTATTATACACATATACAACTTAAAAACAAATTTATTGGAATACATGAAACTGCAGTCACTGTAATGATTCCTGGTTATGGATTATCAACCATATTTAATTACATTTATTAGCTCAATATGAATTTTCTATTTGCATTGGGGTATCCATGGTCAGTTTTCTGGTGACAAGTAGGCCATAATGTAAACAGTTGCAAATTTCAGTGGCAGATGCTTCCATGAAGTTGTATCCCAAAACTTTTTTTTTGTGTTAGTAGGTGTTAGCAACAGCACCAGATTTAGGTGGTCTGGGATCCTGATGCACATATTTTAGAAATCCTAAAAATAATTCTGCTGGGATATGGACCAACAATAATTTCATTGCGTGATGATTATAATGGCCATCCTGCACAGTGAAAATGTCTGAGTTTGATTTTACCAATGTTGCAAGGAATTTTTGTGGACTTTTTTCACCACGTGGCGGAGTTGATTTTGGGCAAGAATTGCATGGCTTTTGCAGACCAAAGAATACAATTAGACACAATATTCTGATCTGTCATGGCCTTGGTTTGGCATTTAACACCCACACATCTGCAGTCTGGTTGAGGAAAATCTTTGAATCCCAGGAATACCTTGCCACATATCAGGCTGCTGCTTTGAACTTATTTGGGGTGGGCAACTTGTGTTCCTATACAGTTTCTTGCATTTCTGGAGCCAGACTCATCTCATTACTAATTTGAACATAATCTTTCTGGTCTTCTTTTAAAATATTAAAAATTTTCTGACATTTTTGTCCAATTCTTTGAAGCAGTCAGAATCTTTAGAACCCAGCATAGGTTTATCATGAAGTACAGCAGAACCTCCCAAGTTCAATACTATAGGATTACAGGGGAGGTTTAAATGCAGTAGTTGAAATTGAATAGAAAAAAATTTTTGTGTGCCATACTGCATTGAGATCAGCGATCATCTTGTGACCACAAAACTTCCATATGCTGCGGCTCGGTGTACATTGGAAATTTTCTGTTGAATAAAAGTTCTGTTTTATTGCTATTTCATGTCATTAATTTCTTTGAGTGAAAAACATGTTGCATCAGTATTAGCACAGTTAATAAGAATATTAAGGCAGGTTCTGCTTCTGTGTAATTTAACTTTTTTATTTATTCTTCATCACCTATACTTCCTGTTGAACTGCTGTTTCTTCTTCCATTCCCAAATTAATATAATTTTTGCTACAATTGTGCAGCACATATTGATGCTCTTTGTCATTGATTCAACTTAAATAAATGAGAACATTTATTATCACAAATATATATATAATGACATATATATACCGATCACAAATGTTGAGGTATTTTAAAAACTGTCTTGTATTTGTGCTTCAGAACTTTAAATTCTAGACAGTATGTGTAAAAAAAGCATGCAGCTTGTCTGTTATTCTTAACTAGATGACAAGCAATTCTACCCTCCTTCCTAAAATGAGGCCTCCAGACCTGTACGCAGTACTCAAGGTGTGGCCTGACCTGCTCTAGCGGCCTGTCTGCACTACTCAGAAAACTTCATGTCTGCATTGCACAATTACTCCCAGGTCTTTTTCATTTTCTACCACCCTAAGTGTTGTACCACACAGTTGGAACATTTATCTGTGGTTACTTCTATCCATATGCATTAGTCAATGTTAAACTTCAGTTGCCACTTATCAGCCCAACTTTACTAAAACCTGTTACAGTAGCACACTCATTAATAACCCTGCCAACCTTAGTATCACTGAAACTTGAACATTAAGCCTGATATACCTTCATCAATATCATTGATATATGTATACAAAACAACAGTGGGACCAATGCCAAACCCTGGGAGACTCCACTAATAATGTTAGTCCATGAAGAGCAGCATCCATTGATTACCACTCTGTCTTCTTCCACTCAACCACCCTTTTATCTATTGTAGCAACTTACCCCTCAATACCATTCTGCTCCAATTTGTGCAGCAGTCTTCCATGTGCACCAGTATTAAAAGCTTACCTAAAATCAAGTATATGATATCAAAATTATTTTTTGTATTTAGTTCCTTTGTAACCACATCATAGAATCCAATCAAATTGGTCAGACAAGACTTACCCTTAACAAACCCATGTTGTGTCTGACTGAATTATTTCTGCTGTCTTGATCAGATGATCCTGCAATGCTTCTTCAACCAGTAACTCCATTATTTTACTCAGAACAGAAGTTAAACTAACAAGTCAATTTACAGGATACTAGTTATAATTTTTTTTTATTTTATTTATGTAACTTAACCTTTGGCATGACAGCAGTTTGGACTTGACAATATAATTTTAGCATTAGCATAGGCATATGATGCAAGAAAGCAAGCTTATTCAGCATCAGCCAAAAAAAAAAAAAAAAAAAAAACCACAACCACTACTCCCATTTCACCCCTCCGTTCGTTCAAAATACCTGTCCAGCTGAGCCTTAAATTTGTTTAAGCTATCAACTTCAACAACAAGTGATGGAAGTCTATTCCGCAAACCAACTGCCCACTGGCTAAAGGCAAATTTCCACACATCTATCCGACATCCGTCCTTCCTCAATTTGAATTTATGCCCTCTCGGGTGATTATTCTGAGCAAGAGGAAGAATCCCATCGGCATTGAGCATGCTCAAGCCATTCAAAGCCTTGTACACCTCTATCAGATCACCTCACCAATGCCTAGTCTCCAGACTCTGTAATTTACAAAACTTAAGCATTTCTTCGTAAGAGCAACCCTTTGTTCCATTCACTAATCTTGTTGCCCTTCTCTGTACTCGTTCCAGCAGCTCTACATCCTTGAAATGAGGCCTCCAGACCTGTATACAGTACTCAAGGTGTGGCCTGACCAATGCCTTATACAAGGGAATAATCACATCCCTATCCCTGCTAGAAAAATTCCTGTACATCATTGACAAGACACCATGAGCTACTCTTGCAGCTCGTCTGCACTGCTCAGAGAACTTCATATCTGCCTGCACAATTACCCCCAGGTCCTTTTCATTCTCTACCACTGTCAGCGTAGTACCACAGAGTTGATACGTTGATCTGGGGTTACTGTTTCCCATATGTAGTACTTTACATTTGTCAATGTTAAACTTCATTTGCCACCTCTCAGCCCATCTGCTCAACCTATCCAGATCCTGTTGCAACCTATCCAGATTTGTATCGTCTGCAAACTTGGACATTAAGCTTGATATACCATCATCTATATCATTTATAAATACAGAAAACAACAATGGACCCAACACTGAACCCTGAGGAACTCCACTAATAACATTAGTCCACGTTGAGCAGTGTCCATTGATTACCACTCTCTGTCTTCTGCCACTTAACCATCCCTTTATCCATAGCAGCAATTTGCCTCCAATGCCACACTGCTCCAATTTGTGCAGCAGTCTTCCATGCGCAACAGTATCAAAAGCCTTTCTAAGATCCAAATATATAATATCAAAGTTATTCCCTGCATCCAGTTCTTTTGTGACTACATCATAGTATCCAATCACATTGGCCAGACAAGACCTGCCCTTAACAAAACCATGGTGTGTCTGAGCTATAACTGAATTCTTGTCCAGATGAACCTGCAGTGCTTCTTTAACCAGTGCCTCCATTAATTTTCCTGGAACCGAAGTTAAACTCACAGGTCTATAATTACTTGTGTCAGACTTTGATCCTCCTTTGTGAATTGGGGTTACATTTGCACATCTCCAGTCTATGGGTACCTCCCCTGAGCCCAAAGAAGCTCTCATAATTATGGCCAGGGGGTTTGCTTACTTGCTTTGCTGCCTCCTTTAATATAACCGGATAGATCCCATCCACCCCGGGTACCTTTTTTATGTTATCCTCAACAATTTCTCCTCCACTTTCCTCTCAGTTATTAGAAAATCATCTAGTTCACTGCCAATGTTTACTTCACCTACGACATTCCCCTTCCTGAATAACTCCTCGTGTGAATGTAGATTAAAAATACTCGTTTAGATTGTTAGCCACCTGAGCAGGATCCTCAACTGTTGAACCATCAACATGCAGTGGACCAATCTGATTCATCCCTTTCCTTCTTGAGTTTAAATAGGTAAAGAACTCTTTTCTGTTTTTCTTTGCATCCTTTGCCAAGGATTTCTCATAATCTGCCTTTGCCTTTGCCTGCCTAATCTCCTTTGTGACTTGGTTACAGACCAACTTTATCTATCATAGGCTTCCCTGTCACCCATTAATTTGTATGTATCCCATGCATTTTTTTTTTCTCTGCCATATGTCTCATTAGTTCACCTGACATCCATTTAGGCCTAAACCTTGAACAATATTTCTTGGTTGGTATGTAAAGCCTGGTAGCTTCCAAGATTAGTTCCTTGAATGCTTCTCATTTTGAATTTGCTGTTGGTAACATCATCAGTTGGTCCCACTGTATGGAATTTAAATACTGTCTCAGCCCATCATAGTCGCCTTTACGAAAGCAAAAACCCTTCCCTTTACCTCTGATGGTAGTTACCTCCTTGAGTAAATCCCACTTCAGCACACTGTGATCACTGCCATCTAGTGGTTCCTTTATCTGCAGATTCTTAACGCATGAAGAATCACTACTGATAATCAGATCAAGAATATTACTCCCTCTAGTTGCCTCCCCAACATGCTGGTGTAGAAAACAATCATCCAATAAATCCACAAAAGCCTTGCTAGTGTGTGAGTGACCAACCCACAAATTCCAGTCAATATCTGGGAAATTAAAATCCCCCATTATAAGACTCTCTGATTTACTGGCCCATTCTATTTCCCTGAACAGTATCTTATTATACTCATCAGAGTCATTAGGCCTATAGCACACTCCTACTCTCAATTTTGATTTACCCATGCTTATGTCACACCAAACTCACTCGACACTGCCCTGTGTCGAGTCAGTTTGGTGTGACATAAAACTGACTCGACACTGCCCTGTCCATCGATGTCGTCTGGCTTCACTTCCTTGGATTTTATGTGTTTCTTAATTAATAGCATAACCCCTCCCCCCTTCATATTCTGTCTATCCTTGCTGTAGACATTGTACTCCCCAAATTCCAGTTCTGCATTCCTTATATCTGCGTGACACCATGTCTGATATCCCAACAATATCTGCCTTTGATGTGTTGAGCTAAACCTCAAATTTATTTACTCAACTCCTAGCATTGGTGTACACGCAAGTATACATGCACCTGTTTCTATTCTTTGCTACCCTAACACAACCCATGTGTTTACTTGTACCGCAATGACTTCCAGCAGTCTGAAATATCCTGCATATTGTTTTTCAGGCCTCTGCTCATTCCAATAGAAGCAGTGCAAGAATCTCTTTCACCTCTGCCAGTGGCTACTGTTAATCTATTTGTCTTTGTCTCCCCCCCAAGCTAGCAGTTTTCCGAACCACCTAACACTGCCTCGATAGCATCAGCAAATATTCTTGCACCCTTTCTATTTAAGTGTATCCCAACACTATTTTAAATAGTGTTCTCCATTTTCAAAGCCCATTGCTGTATATATTTTTCATGTTTTAATGTTCTCAGCAAAGATTTTAATTCTTTAATTGATAAATCTCTTAGATTGTCTTATACTAGGGATAGTATAAGATGGTATAAGGAGTTTTAAATTTTTTTAACTTGCAGCTAATTTTTCTGAAATTCTTATGCTATCCTTCCCACCTACAGCAATAATAAACATTTTTATTTTTTAGTTAAGTGAATGGGTAGAATCATCCACTTGAAAAACTACATGTTTTTATAACAAAGAATGATGACAATTTCATTGTTTATGATAAAACAAGTGACAAATTTTTATCATGTTTAATGTAGAATGAAAATTTTCAAACTGCAGTGCAAAGCATTTATATGGATGCCATTGTATAAAAGGTACACCTTAGCTTATACAAGCCTTTTGTGAATTTCCTTGGGGTTTGTTTTCTTATTGAGGAATTTAATGATTTCCATATCCCAAATTCTACAGATCAATGGTACCTTCTAAAAAAAAAAAAATCTGGACTTTTTATGACATTATTTTGAGTATAATCAAATAACTTATGACCCCCCCCATCCCATTTATATACAATGCTTTTTTTGGGACGGTATGCAACGGTACGGCATATCGGCACCTTTATTAACAGTGAAATTTGGATGCAGTGCACTTCAAAATTTATAATATTCCATAAATTTTTTCACATGTTTACCTATTATTCAAATAAGCTTAAAATTATTTAACTAAATTTGCATTTTCACTGTCTATTGTTAAGATATTTTCTATATAAAACTGTATAACCATTTTTATAATTCTAAATTACTCAGTCGGGCCTCTGTTTAACAAAGTCCTTTATAGCGAATCATTTTGAATTCCCTTTGGAAGCAATTCATTTAAAATACTTTCCGTTGAGCGAAGAAAATTTTCATATAGCAAACGGATTAGGAGAGAATTAACTCGGTACACACTGTTCGCATTTCTGGCCTTCAGGCAATTAGTGCTGCTGCGCGAATTAAGAGATCTAAAGGGATTACCATTGTACAACTTAGTGGTACCTGGTAAAACCTATCCGACCACCTGTCCCACATACGGTGAAGTCGCGCTAGTCAACAGTGAGCAGGTCAAGGGGTATTCCCAATGGGCTCTGGCCCACCTACTGCAGTGGTGTCCAACCTTTTCCTGTACAGGGGCCATATTCAAAAAAATTCAAAGTTAGATTTCTTTAGTGTGTTACATTTTTCATATCTTGTTGCATGTAAAAGTAATATTGAAAATATTCGAAAATTTTATTAAGTACAATACACAATTACATTTACTGAACAAAACATTTAATGAGAAAATTTTTTTGATAATTAACAAAAATTAAAATGCTGTTCTAGTTCACTTTCCGGGCGGGGTCTGTAGGTTGGACACCGCTGTGAATCAACTGTAAGCGCCCCATTCGAGAAATTAGGAGAGCCTGATTTTCTTTTACATCGACAAATAATCATCTGTTGTTTCGTGGAAGTGCGTTACCCACATTTTTCCCTATCTCTGTTTACATGGCACAGTACCTGAATATCGGAATGACAGTGACATTTTGGACAGTTTCAAAAAAAGAAAAGAAAAAATTCAAATTTAAGAACTAGTGACGAAACCTATGACGAGAGAAGGAAAACGAGGGCAACAAAGGTATTAAACCTTCTAAACATGAATTGTTGGCATTTGGTGAAAATGAAATTAGAAAATTGTCAATTAGGTTACAGTTAAATGAAAGATAAAATTCGTGGATTTCAGGAATACCTAATTGAAATGGTGGTTTTGGAAGAATTGAAGCCTTTGATGGACGCTCTGAGTGCAATACCAATTTCATCGAGTGAATATGTGAACGACGATTTTCACAAATGAATCTGATCGGCAGCCCAACCAGAGCTTCGTTGATGACAAAACTGTTTCTTAAAATTGTAGGCCCACCGTTGAGCCGTTTTGATCCAGCAAAATATGTTGATTCGTGGCTGCTTCGGAAACGTCATTCAGCAAGAGAGACAACACAAAGAAGAAGAAAAAAAGTCGGCAAGGGTGTTGGATGAGAACTTAATAAAAATTTGGAATATTCTACAAAAGCTTTATTATGAAATTATTTTTACTTATTACTTTTAGGGTTTTTAATAAACCCTAAAAATAATAAGTAAAAATAAATGTCACTCAGTTGTACGTCTGTCACAGCAGTGTATCTCCCGAACCACTCAATCTATTGACTTGAAATTTTGCATGGGTTTGTACATAATGTGAGCCAACATACGCCATATTGATCGTTGTTGATAAATTTGTTTAAGAAATGGGGGAGGGGTAAAATCTTTTTGACAACCTATAGCTTATTATACACCGTTGGAAAGAGCTCAACAAGTAGGTTTAAAATATAATTTTAAAATATTTTTAAAATTAAAAATGGCGGCACCAGACAGGAAAATGTAATTTTCGTGGCCCCCCTCTATTTCCGTTGCTAATGGAGCTAAAAATTTAAAAATCACATTAGCTATGCGTTATTCGATGCTTTTCAAGGGAAAACTATTCTGATTGAAATCTATCATTTACTTTTTGTGTTAAAATTAAAAAAATAATTTTTTATTGCACCTCAATAGTGCACTTCTTTTTACTAAGTAATCCTCCTTTTGGTGACGAAAAGATTGCTAAATAGTTATTTAATAATTCTATAAAGGTCATTTATAAATTTTGCGACGAGAACTATTTTTTAAGTTTTCAAAGTTGGAGTTGTCCCGACAAGGAGGTAGTCAGAGAGCCAGTGTTGAGGCGGCGGTAGTGGAGAGGCACCTGCTTGTAGTCTTGCATGGCCCTCGACTGCCAGTTGCCTCTCCCCCCACCAAGACTTTAATCGCTTCTCCAGGAAGAAGTCGGAGTTGCTTCTCCCACCCTTGCCATTCACAACAACTGGAAAGACAAACAGACGTTTTCGTTAGTTCCTCAGTTTTAGGCCGAGCCGGGGTACTAGAAACTTTTTTTCAGTTACCATAAAGCTCTCTATTTGAGATACTACACTAACGACCATTCGTGACTACGGACCTTCATCCTGAGTGCCCCCGGCACTCAGTAGTTGACCGATTTATTTACTTATTTTACTCACATTTTACTTATTTTTTTATATACTTGAATAAATTCATGCTTAATAAACTGTTAATATACTAAATTTGTGGTTCTTATTCCAAAATTATTACTACTAAAGTAACAATATTAAGAAAAAAAATTTTTACACTACTTTTCATATCCTTTTAATTTTAAATTTTTCCTGATAGCAAAGAATGAGTACCAACACCTATTTTTTTACAAAAAAAGCACTGTATATATATATATATACAGCGAAACTTCCCTTTAACGGACAGCCATGGGGAACGAAAATGTGTCCACTAACAAGAAGTCTGAGGGAGAAAAAAAAAAAAAAAAGGAAAGAAAAATCGTTAAACGTTTAATGTAAAATTAAATTAAAATATATACAGATTTTGCACAATATTTCTGTAAATAATATACATACAATTGTGCTATGCATATTATGACTTTATCTTAAGAAAAATGCATACAGTAATCACTTATTTTCTTCTGCACCTTCTTCCGGCTGATAATTTTGTTTTCAACATTTGTTTGGAGTGAAGAAACCATCGAAAGTCCTTCAGTATCTTCTTCAGCGGCGAAAAACATTTTTAAACCATTGATTTGTATGAGCGCTTCTTCTATTTTCATCGGTGGTATGTTCTTCGACAGAATGACCTCCTTCCATTTCTTCATCCTCATGAGGAACTTCTTGAAAAATATCGATGATAATGTCGTTGATATCTAGAGCACCATCTTCTGTAAGGTTTGAGTCTATATCTTTGTAGCCAGGGTCACTTGTAGCGGAAGTATCGTACATTATCAATAGATGTTGAAGTTCTTGTTCTTCTTGGTGCTCCACATTGCTGTTCACAACTTCAATTTTTGCGTTTGAGAAGCCAGACTTTACAAAACAGTTCACGACAGTTTGTTTTCTAATTGCGTTTACTGAAGAGGAAATCCACTGAATCGCATCTAGGATGCTGATTTTCTTTGCAAGGTCACTCGCACATGTTTACAATGAGATGTCTTAAAACACGTTTTCTGTAGTGAAGTTTAAAATTTTTTATTATCCCTTGATCCAAGGGCTGACACTCTGCAGATGTGTTTGGTGGCAGAAAAATGATTTGAATGTTGGACAATTCAATGTGCGGGTGAGATGCAGCATTATCCATGAAAAGAATAATTTTTCTGTTTTGACGAATCATGTTTTGGTTAAAGTGACTTATCCATTCGCTCATGATATTTCGTGTCATCCACGCTTTTTTATTAGACTTCCAGTCAACATTCAAAATATTCAACTTTATGCCCTTGAAACAACGAGGATTTTGTGGGTTTCCTATAACAAGAGGTTGTTCAAAGTCTCCCAGCATATTTGTACACAATAGTACAGTCAAGCGTTCCTTAGAAATTTTTCCGCCCTGGCACTTTTCGTTTTTTAGACTCGTTTTTTCAGGATGAACTTTAAATAAACAACCCTGTTTCGTCACAGTTGTAAATATTCTTAGCTTCAAAATCACGACATAAATCTTCCAATTTGACGGTCCACTCTGTTACAACACCAGTATCAACAGATCCACCTTCATTACTTACGGTTTTCCAAGAAATTTTATGCCGAGTTTTGAACTTGTCTAGCCATCCCACAGAAGTTTTGAACTCATTTACTCCCATAGATTTCGCAACCTCCAAAGCCTTTTCCCTAATAATAGGCCCATTAATGGGAATTTTTTTAGCATGTGCGCGACAAATTTGAAGTCCAACAGTTTTCGGGAATGATTTTTGAACCTGATCATTTCCGTGTTGCCAAAATTGTTTGAGCAGTTCATTTTTTTTCTTTAGGATGTCGCTTACCTGCGTCTTCCCGATTTTGAATTTTGTACCGAAATTGCGAACACTATTTTTTTGCCGACTATACGCATTAATGAGTTTGACTTTATCTTTTAAAGTTAAATGTTTACGAGAAGACATTGTGCACTTACACGACACTGAACAAAACTGAAAGCTGAAACTGAAAAGATGAAAGGCTGACCATATTCCCCCCCCCCCCTGCACACACCGAATTCATCAGAAGTTTTACACGTGCCTTAAAATTCTTGAAAAAGGGTTTAGAACCGCGACGTAAACCTTGATAAAATTCAGAGAATCAGAAATAGAAAATAAACACACGATTGAGGCAATACGTGGAAGAAACGTTCCTAGAAAGAGGGCCGTGAGCTCACCCGCTGTCTGTTATGGGGAGATCAAATTAAGTGCTAATCTAAACGAAACAGTGCAGATTGCCTGTCCGCGTCCGTTACAGAGAATGTCCGCTAGACAGAAGCTGCAAACACATTAAAACCAATGGAGGTGAGTTGGGGAATTTGAAAATATCCGTTGTAGAGAGATGTCCGTTAGGAGAAGTTTCACTGTATATAATGAATAGATCTGGAAATATTATTTGTGTTTTTATATACTGTGCTCCATGTCCAAAGGTGCCACTGAAGAAAGGCTAGAAGATTTTTATATAAATTTTTAGCCAAGAATGCAGTGAAGTATTTCCTATTCAGTTCGTAATTACCTGTATTAATGTTTAACGACCATAGCAGTCACTTATAGTTACTAAATTCAAGTGGAAAAAAAATATTTTTTTTAAATAGATTCTCTTTTTGCAAAATGGATTTCTACAGGTGACAATTTGCTTAATATATGTTTTTTAGATCAGAACCTGCATCTTATGAAACACTTGTATTATAATTGGTTGAACACATTAGTTGTTCAGTTTATGAAGTTCAAGTAACATCAAGCCTGTTCAGCAATCCAGAGGAAAATGATCTGGTCCCCTCCCATGTTTCAATTTTATTTTTACCATAGTAGAAAGCTGACACATTTGTACCGATTAAAGAAAGTATTTATTTCAGATATAATAATTTAATATTAATTAATAAAATTTATCTAAACCCAAATGCTGAGAGTATTTCATTATAATTGCATAATCTGTTTGTGGTTCAGTTTTACTATCCTGGCCCAGCAGTATATATATCAAAGAGACAATACTGCTTTTCACATACAAATAAAATATGTTTAGAATCCTTATATTAAAAACAAACACAGGAACTCAGTATCAGTGCACATAAATACAACATAAACTGCATCATTTTATTTTCTGTACAATACATCATCTATACTACATTAAAAACAAAACTATGTTCGTTATATTAACTATATATATTCAGCAGTAAAAAATAAATCAATTACCAATTTTATAAATGCTCAAATTCCCACGTTTAACGTGTACGTTTTTAATGTTTCGGGTATTGCACACATTATTCAGTTTTAATAAATTATTTTCTTTTTTTACAATATGCATAACGCTTCTGCTGTTGCACTGTGAACATTTCCAATGCCCTTAAAATATTCACAATAAATGAACTATATTATCAAGTGCAACAAATAATCTCATTCAACAAAAAAAACTATTCACTTGATTTCTATATCTACAGAAGCAATGCTTTCTGCTGATGTCTTATTTGTTGTTGTGCACTTACCAAACTATGCTTGAGACCAACTCCTATGGAGCTTTAGGGTATGAAGAACATTTATAGTGTAGCTGCAAAAATAAATATTTCCATTAAGTGTCTTTAAGGAAAATACAAATGCAAAAAATATGTGTACATTTTTAACTCTGTTGTAATTCTTTATAGACAAATCACAATGTTACTATGTATTTTTCTTTTACAGAATACATAAATTTTATATACAATAAATATACAAATCAAAATAGTGTTAAAACAAAAACTACCATACTTAATGAAGTAAGTAAAGACTATTATTCTCAATATAATTTATGACAATACATTTATGCACTTAATGAAAACAATCTATGATGTGGAGATTTTAAGAAATAAAATCATTGCACACATGTATCATTGACACTTTTATGCTTTACTGTAAATAAATTAAGACTGCTGGAGTTTAAAATTTAATTATAATAAGTAATTATACTATTTTGTTAACCATATTCTCAAAACAGCTTGACATGAGATTAGGACACTTCTGGTTTAAAAATTTATATACATGGTAATAAATATTCACGCTGACTTAAGGAAAATTTGTGAATTCTTGATAGAAGGCACTCTGTGGCATTTAGAGCTCTCTGAAGCCTGGTATTTCTACATAATTAATCCGACGGTGCACAGATACCTGCAAGTAGATACACAGAAAAATGGATTCTAAAATACATTTTATAAATATCACCATAATGGCAATCATAATCAATAGTTATCTAGATAGATATGAATTCAGAAACCATTTAAGTTATATTTTTGCCTGTTTTAAATTTAATCTAAAATAGTCTTAAAACTAGGATGAAATATCAGATGGCAATATTTATTTCAGCCCAAAAACATGATTTAATTTAATTTAATTTTTATTTACCACATAACTGCAGCTGTGGGTAAGGAAACAATTCTTCTTTCATCCATAATCATCTACTTCACTCCACCACCAACCACCTGGGTGGCTAATCCTAATACATCCATGTCTCTTTTGTCTATACAATGTGTGTTTTGTTTTTTTTCAGCTAATTTCCACATTGTGTGGGTAGAAAAAAACAATACAACTTATGAGGAAAATCCTTGCTTCCACCAATTGAGATCTGCTGAGATGTCGAATTCAGACCTCTCCAAATGACTGGCAGGCAGTTAAGTCCTCCATCGGCATGATGTATCATGCCGATGGAGAACTTAATTTCGTTATGATGAAATAAATCAATAAAATAATTTCATTATGATAAAAAAATAATTTTGCAATGACGTATCTGAAATTTTAATTCATTTCATCTTTTGCCTATCACATTGATTCCCAACCCATGGGTACTGATTCAAACATGGGTTAGCATTAGATTTGCTAGGGTCATAAAAATACATTTCTGTTATACTATATTTAAGTTATACTTAAATATAGTATAACACTGTCGATAATCTGAACTAATTGGGACAGGGGGTATTCAGACTTCCGATCTGTTTAGATTTTAGAATTTATCAAAATACTGTTCTGGAGACTTAAAAAAAAAAAAAAAAAAAAAAAGGTTTAATAAGTTTAGGAATAAAAATAAGTTTGTATTTACATATTTTTATTCATAGGTTACAAAACAAATGGAACTTTCAGCCACAATGATACATATGTATAGGCCTTTAACAAAAATAATTTTTTGCTGCACCATTTTTGAACTTCGTTTCATTATTGCCAGATCTCTCACTCTTTTCAACAAGAATAGATGAGTTGGACAGCATTCAATTTGTTGATTGTTTGCCGATTCATCAATTTTCACATATTTAATTTTGTTAATTGGTAAGATAATAAAAAGTGTAAATTGGCTCTTTATATCTTAATTTTTATAGCCTGTGTATAATATTTTTCTGATTTTTGCTTGTTAGAATTGCTGTTTAATAGAATCAAAATTCAATTTGCAAATGTGATCACAATAACTGGCACTTACTGTAATTATTTTATAGCACCAGCATAAAAATAAATGCTGGCTTGTTTGGGTTACTGACACTCTACTGTATTTAATAAAATAATACTAAAAATAATATTTAATAAAATATTACTCCTAACCATGCCACTGCAATTGTGTATATCACAATCAATACAACAGCACCAAACCTGTTATACTTATTGCAATATGTACATTATGATTCATTAGTACAGCATCAATGTGATGTTTGCTTTATGCACTTATTTTTGTTATCATATAGCAACACAGTATATTCTTTCACCTTTTATTCGAAAAACGACTAAAAGCAGAAAGAGGATACAATGACAAATATATCAAGTATGGATTTTATTTGTTCGGAAACTTAAATTTGCATACTGTAAATAGCCAAACCAATCATAGAATCAACCATGTTATGGTAATACGTTACCATAACATGGCTGCAGTTCCTCTGGTCAGTTCAGTATAGGCTCATTTACCACACATTCTCTTAAGTTAATGTGCTGAAAGGCCTTGGAGATATGACTTCGTCTTTTATCAGAACTTTTGAATACAGTTCTGATAAGCAAATACAGTTATTTTATTCAAGAATAAAATGTGGTTGGTTGTTCAGAATTCGTTGGCAAGTCGGATAGATCACGAGGCACTGCACTTCATTTTCATCTTGATCGGATTTGAACCAATTTTTTTTCCACCTGTCATGGAAGGACAGTGATCAAAACTGGTATGTAGCTATCAGAGTGACAAAATGTCAGAAATGAAAACTGTAGTACTGGGCATAATCAGTAAAGGAAGAACTTTTTATAGGAGAGGAAATGCTTCTAAAGCAAAGCTTTTGTGGAAATAATCCATGCCCGTATTGATAATGCCAAAAGACAATTATTGACATAAAACAGCAGTAAAATGTATATCATTAAAAATTACACTGAAATATGATATTTACTACTTACCATGTCTACAAACTTGAAGAATGTCGAAACTTTAGTCAAAGTTTACCACATCTATGTCATTTTCTACTTCATTTTTCTGTAAAGAAATTAAGTAGACATACTAATTACTCTAATAAATTCAATACTTAAATGTATTCATGTTTTAGGGAAGATATATCTGCATGAGGCATAAAAATCAGATATAGCAATATGGCATGTTCAACCAAGGTAAATCTGATGATGTTGAATTATGATAAAAAGAATAACTGGAATACAACAGAGCAATCTTTTTAGAGAAAAAAAATAAATAAATAAAAATGTATTTTAAAGTTACCTTAGTCTAGTGATTGGAGCCTTTCAATTAATTAGTCTGTTAATTCTTATAGCAGCTACTGTCTGTCATAGAAGAATACTCCATTTCTTTATACTTCCATTTCTAAGTAAATATGCACATTAAGTTCATATTATAACACTTTCTCTAAAAAAAAAAAAAAAAAAATGTACTTACTGATTGTATTCTTTTAGTTGGGGTGGAATTTCCTGAACCAACAGAGTAGCCTGCAAAGAAAATAAAATAAGTTTTGATGATATGCAATTAAATCTTTTTTTCTCCCCCCACCAACATACATGACAAAGAATGTTCTTGGCAAAATAAAAACTATTGCCTGTTATTGAAGATAGGAAATTTTTCGCTGGTTTGAAAATACTAAGAACCTCTGTTAACTAAATGGAGTACAGTACGAAGTATAGCTATATTTAAAAAAAAAAATGCATTACACTGAAATCATGAAGAAAACATGCACTGAACAATGGCATAAAAATACATGCATGTATTTTTATGCCATTGTTCAGTGCATGTTAAAACTTTACACACATATACATGCATGTATATGTGCGTCAAGTTTTTTTGGTTTTTTTTTATTGTTGAATATGAGATAAAAATAATGAGCCTAAAATTGAACATTTATAAAGAAGTTTACTTAAATTATAGGTGAAAAATTTCATACCTTTTTAGTAGGACTGTTAATTTTTTTTTTTTTTTTTGGTAGTTGTTGGCGCATCGGAATCTGTGGCCATAATGCACCTCCCAAGATTTTTGCAGCACTTTGATCCAAGCCCGAGGTGGGATTCGAACCCGCGACCTTTGGGTTGCCAGAGGACTGTTAATCTCAACACTCAATCGCAAATGATTATAATATGAACTTACCCCCCCGTGCATAGGCAATAAATAAATCAAATTAAAATAGCTATTAATTAAAATAATCATGCCATCAACTCTCATATCAAGGGTATCAGAAAGACGGCGGCCACCAACCTCCAAAAACCCAACCAAGATCACAGAAAAACAATTGTCACAAAATTCTAATAAATTAAACTTTAAAACCGTTTTTTAACTTCTTTTAAGAGACCACCTTATTCGGTTTGTTACCGTGCAAATGATCTGACACGAGATTATTTATATAAACCAATGTATGAATTACTATTTATGCATGTGCGTAAGCATCCATGAGTCCATGTGTATATTAATAGAGTTAACATTTAATCTCATTTCTAATGTTTCAGCAATTAATAATTTAAAATATTCCTGCTGTTTATTAAGAACCTTCGATTCATTAAAAAGGAACACATGTCCATCAGTGATTGCATGAAACGCAAGCTCAGAGGCACTCGTCCTACCTGCCCTAACTGATGCCACATGCTGCTATACCGAATAATAGGAATAATATGAATCTGTTTTTTTTTTTTTTTGGCTGATGCAGAAGTCTGCTTCCTTGCATCATTTGGCTTTAAGATGCATCCACAGGGAAGAAGGCAAATTTTGGAACAAAGTATTTTTTTGTGCATACAGTGGACCTCACGTTACGATTGGTTCATTGTATACTGCAATGCATAGCACACGCTTCTTGATTAGACCGGGGTTCGAGCCCTTGCCCACCAAATACAGAGGATGCGGAAAGGTCAGGGAATGACCACCGCATATCCCCGGAGCAATATGGCCTTAGTTGTTAATGCTCTTAAAAACCAAATAATAACAACAACAACAACTGTATGATGAAATCACTTTACAATGGACTCTTCATAATAAAATACCGCTCACTATACAATATGTAGTATTGTATAGTGAGTAATTACCTTCTTCTTCTTCTTGGTCCTTAGCTGGCAGCTGGGGGAGGCGGTTGGCCACGCAACCAGTATGCTACTGTAGGTGCCGCAGGGTTTCGGACTTGCTCTGTGATGTTCTTCCATACTTTACAATCCATGGCATCAGTCCTGGCCTGGTTAAGGTCGAGACGTCGGCTCTTCAAGTCATTTTCCACTTGCTTGGCCCACGTTTTCCTAGGCGCGGTCCGTTGGGTGGGTCGTTGTCTCCAAAGGAGTGTGGATGGTATTCTGTTCGTGCCCATTCTACATACGTGGCCAAACCATCTAAGCCTTCGCTTCTGGATTTGGTCGGCAATGGTTGGTTGCTGTTGGCATCTGGTGCGGATGGTATCATTAGTGATGCGGTCACGAAGTGAGATTCCCAAAATCTGCCGCAGGCATCGCATTTGGAATACCTCAAGTTTGTTTAAATCTAGCTTGAGACAAATCCATGTTTCTGATCCGTAAAGGAGAATGGGCAGGATCAAAGTCCGGAAGAGTCGGATTTTAGTCTTTGAGGAAATGTTGGTCCTCTTCCACAGACACCATTTGAGCGAGGCGAACGCAGTGGCCGCCTGTCCAATTCTGCTGTGGATTTTCATGGAGATCCACAGCAGAATTGTGGATTATCGCAATTACCTTATCAATTAAAATTAAATGATACATAAAATTGGAAGAATATTTTCCACAGGTTAGCAAAATAAAAATAAATTTATGCTTATGTACATAGCTTAATTAATATAGTAATATGTGCATACTAACTAATTGTATTTCTGTTCACTGACATTCTTTTTTTTTTTAAGTTGTAAAAGTTAAAACAGTAAAAAGGATAAGAAATCAATAACAGAACACGGCAAACACAAATTGCAACTAATACGATACCTGCAAGTGAGATACAGAGTAATAAGTACGAAGCTTAAAAAATAGGAATGAGAGAAGATTCTGAAAATTTGTTTTTTATATGATTGAAGATTTCACAGAAGGGGGAAACACATTTCACCATAATAACTTAAAAACCCACAGAATTCCAGCTATCGGTATTATCGCAAATGCAATAAGATTGAGTTTACTATCTGTTTATAATAGAGTGCATTAACAGAAAAGCCCAATAAAATGGAAACTGCAAATTGTTTTTATTGTTTTAAGGACATTACCTCCAGAAATGTGCTTTAGAAAAATATCACAAAGTCGTTCAAAACTGATTCTATAAAGCAACTGATTCTATTAACCAGTGATCATGTCAACCAGCACCCTACTTATTTTACTTTACAATGGGCTTAATAGATTATCTCCAACCGGACCATGTGGTCCTTCCTCTCAGCCAATAGCAGCATTTCTAAACATGTTGACCGCATGTTTGTTTTTGCATCCTTTAGTTGAAGTGATATTTTATATTGTGCTTTAATCAATACATTAGTTTTAATCAATATATACAATTTCCATTATAAAAAATCACCTTTTAGAGAGATAAACAGCTTAGTTATATAGCGAAAATTTCAACTTCTCAGATCTTGGAACGAATTAGCAAAAACAATGTGTTATTGGGTTCACATTACAATATTTTCACAATATGATGGTGTCTCTGGAATAGATTGATGTCATAAAACGGTTCCACTGTGTTTGTTTCAAACACAGTGGACCAGTTTTATGCCATTAATCCATTCCAGTAGGGGTCCACTGTGTTTGTTTGAAACAAACACAGTGGACCCCTGCTTTCACTTTCTGCAAAGAGTGCAGCATCTTCATGGCTATCAGTAACTTTGCTAATTCCACATTTTACAACAGATGCCTTGTTTCACTATCCCCACTAATTTTTCAATCATTCACACACCTGGAAAATGGTCACATTGTTCATCCAGTTGGTGTCATCATGATTTAGGGAGTCCATCCATTTAGTCCACTATTGAATGAGTACCTAAAGTTTTTGTTTCTATACTAATGGTTAAGCCATGTACCTAAAAACTTTGCATTCAGCTTTTCAAATATGCTGGAAGTGTTGTGATATATTTTGCAGGCTGGTATCACAATGCTATATTTTATTTCTTCTCCACTGCAAATCTTTACCATTAGAAAATGCCACTTATGGTTTTGATAATAACAAATCTATAAAGGCTGTTCATAACATTATATCTGGTTCTGAAAACTTATTCAACCATTAGTTCTTTTCACTAACTCACTGAAAGAAATTGCAGAGAAATTTTTTTCATTGGATTACTAAAAAGCACATTTTACACATCTTGATATACAGTTCAAGTATGAGCTAAAGTCTGTTAACACAGAATCGTGTACAATGGGGAAAACTATAACAAATGTATTCTCTATCATCACCTAGTTGGAAAAATTTATACCATTATCAGAAACGTTATGTGATCGTTTTCACTTTTGAGTAGCAGCTCACATATGAATACAGCACCAATAGTAATTAACTCCAACTCAACACAAGGAAGGTCTAGCACTTTTATTGTCAAGCTACCAAACCTCAGCCTCAAATTTTTTGATGCAATTCAACTAATGCCAGTTGACACTTACTCTATTTTTTGCACAGCAGTCTTAAGTTGCCTGTGGATAAATGCAATTGTCTTGTATCAGGTTTTTCTTTAACATTTTTATCATGTTTAGTTGCATGCAACTGAAAATAATGAAACAAGGCACCAACTTATGATCAGCATTATATGCATGCTACATAATTCATTCAGAAGTGTGTGTGCACGTGTGTGTTATGGGTGCATAAGCTGCCGGGGCTATAGTGTGCCTTCATTCAGAAGTGTTACAATATTGTCCTGTTCAGAGTTTGTTCCCTAAAAACATCTTAAGTGGGTTTTATTGTATATTTAAAGTAGTCTTCACCATCATCATCAGCCAAATCTGTTATACCTAGTGGTCATTATGATAGTCCATAAGGACTGATTTGTATTCTCTTCACTATTTTCCTTCATACTATCCTACTTTCTATTAGGTTTTAACCCTGGCCAGAGTAAGCCATTTTTCTTCTACTGTTTCTACCAATACTGCTGATTTTACTTTAATACCATTTAAATTTGTTTCACTTATCTTCGAGTGGATATTTATTACCCCAAGATTTTTTTCTTAATTTCTCATTTGTAATCTGATCTTGCCACTGCTTTCATTTGTTAAGAGAACTTTTCGATACTTCCAAAAGAATTCAGAGAGAATTCACTGAGTGATCAAAGTCAGTTTTTTTTAGTTTTTACTCTATTCTACTGCACACAAAACATGTTTAACTGGTGTAGCCCAGTACTATTATCGGACATTAGAAGAGCCACAAATCCCTTTAATCTCTGTAGGCTGAAAATAGTTGCAGTAACTTTTCAGTTAATATACAGGGTGTCCACAAACCTCTTTATAAAATTAAAATGTTATTGTGTGAATTGGGTACATGATACAAACCTGAAATCACTTCCAACATGATAGAAGATATTTTCAAGTTTTTATTCAACAGCCAGAAAATGTGCATGCTGCAGCAGACAGCAGGATAATCAAAAACTAATCATGGTGGAATTTACTAACTCCAAGAAGGGTGCAATTTGAACTATGGTTCAACAAACTGAAATCTACCACTGCTATTATATGTAAATTTCAAATATGGCTTAAAAAGAAACTAGTAGGCCAACAGATCTGCAATGGTATAGAAAATTTATAAGGAATGCCTATTTACATAGTCATCCTAGCCAAGGTGGTGGCTGAAAAAAAGCAAGTGAGAGAGCAGTGGAACTGGTTTGAGGAAGCTTTGCAAAGCCCAGAGAGAGGGATCCACATGATATGCATCTCCGGCAGTGTGCACATTTTCCAGTTGTTAAATAAAAACTTGAAGGCATCCTACATAACCTGCAAGTGGTTTCAGGTTTGTATCCCTATTCACAGAATAATATTTTGATTTTGTGAAGAAGGTTTGTAAACAGCCTGTACATATATCGTATTTCTGCCTTTTCATCTGTTTCGTACCTTGGTTTCTAGAGCGAATCAATCATTTATTGCAGAAGACATTTAAAAAAATTACTATTTATATTTTTCACAATAGTATTTTTCATATTAATGTTTTAAACATTAATAACATAATATAAGGACATAATATCCTTCATTACCAATAACAAATATTAACAGCAATTGTTAGACATTTGATTTCACAAGGTCTTATCTATGACTTTATACAAAATTAGAATTTACAAAACTTTTTTTATTCCATATAATGAAATATTTATAAAAAAATTAATTTTGGAAAAGAATATTATTGTAGATAAACTACATTTTTTGAACAATTACTATACTTTTTTTCTCTCTATGCTCTGTTACGCTAATAATATGTGAAACAGTAGTTAAAGAATTTTTAAAGAGATAAATTTTGAAATATCCTGTCAACATGGAAAAAATGAAAAAAATTCTTCACTTACTTTTATTTTTGTTTGTATTTTTCAAAGAGTAACTGTCGTCGTCATCATCATCTTCATCAGCATGAGCTTGTGATACACCTTTTCGATCCATTACTCTATAATTTTTCTGAAATTTTTAAAAATCATTATAAAATAAATTTAAAAAAAAACATGAATTTCAAAAGCAATTTTTGAAATTCTTGACATGTGTTTTGTACAGTGCTATGCTTTTAGTATTATGTAGAAAGAATTAATTTCAAGAAACTGTATAAATTCTCTATATGACAAATACACTGAAATCATTTATTGCTATAAACCCACTCAGTACATTGAAACTACAGAAAGCAAGGTACTACATTTCAGCTTACTCCAATATTCTGTTCAAATTATAAAGTTTTTGTTCCGACAGTTATCAGAATAACCTCGAAAACAGTAACTATACTTTACAGATCCACTTCTTTCGACACTAGAATACTGATTAAGAAAGAGTCAATTGCTGCTATGCTGGTCAGAGATTATTTTGAATAGAGTAATTATAAATGACAATGTTCAACCAGCAGAGCAATAAATGACTTCTCCCAAATAGTTTCAGTATAAATTACTAGGAATAAACTCTAGTTCAAATGGATATAGCACATAGTCTAATTTAATATTAATATTAAATGGCAGAATGATGCAAACAAGCAAATCTTACATAGCATAAAAAAAAAAAAATATATATATATATATATATATATATATATATATATACACACACACACACAATAAAATAAATAACAAAAATGAGAAAAATGTCTCCCTACTTTTATATTTTATTATTACTACTACCAAATATTTATCTAATCCCTCTTTAAAACTACACCAGTGTTCTGCCTCTAAAAGCTAGTTAGTAACTTGTTCTAATAGTTTGATTACCTTTTGACTGGATATAAGGTGAATTTCCTGACATCCAGTCTAAAATTATCTTCCTTAATTTGAATCTGTCTTCTTGTTTGCATGATCTTAGAAAATATGCCTCCGTCATAAGTTTGATCAACCCTTTTATGGCCTTATACAGGTCAATATGATCTCCATGCAGAGGCCCAAAGTTTGCAGATCCTAGGCACATATCCCTCTGTATACAACAAGATTAGTTGTGCAATATAGAAACCTGAAATGTTTTTTTAAAAAAAAATTTTAATAACACTGGCCCAACCACAATCCTGAAGGACCCTGCTCATGACACTGGTGCATTCAGCCTGCACATTTATGAGTGCCTCATAATGCCTTATGACATTAGTCACACAAAGCATTCCCTTTAACAAAAACCATGCTATGATGCTTATAATATCATTATATAAATATTATATAACTATTGATGTAATCCTGCAAAGAAATTAGACTTATAGGTCTAGATGGACAGATCACTCTTGGAACTTTTTATATCCCACCTTTGTATATGGGAGAAATATTTTCTCATTTATAATATTATGAAACTTCACATGAAACTATGGATGCCTCTATTATTATTACCGATAAGAATTTAGTGACCTTAGTTGCTTCTTTCAGTATTAACTGGATAGATACCAACTTCTCGTGCTTTCATTTTACACCTGATAATTTCATATCCAGAACAATTTCACTAAAACAAATTCATTTAATGCTGAATAGCTGTTATCTGTATGTTCTTGAGTGAATTGAAAAGCAAAGAACTTGTTCATCAGTTAACTTCTTGAGGATCATCTATATTGATCATACTGTTCTGCAGTGGGCCAATCATTTTTATTTTAATGCTCATATACAGAGAACTCGTTAATATCTTTCTTGGACCTCTTCTGCTAAATTTTTTTTCATAATCTGGCTCTCACACACACACACACACACACACACACACACACACACACACACACACACACACACACACACACACACAGCTGCCTCCATAGCCAGGTGGGCAGGAGCAGCAGCAGTGCGTAGCACACGCTTCTTGATTAGACCGGGGTTCGAGCCCGTCACCACCAAATACGGAGGATGTGGAAAGGTCAGGGAATGAACACCGCATATCCCCGGAGCAATATGGCCTTAGTTGCTAATGCTCCTAAAAACTAAATAAACAAACAACAACAAACACACCACCCACCCATCCTGAATAACCCAATTATAGACAACTTTATACATTCCATATTGAATAGATTTTATGGATAATCTGTAGATATCCCAAGCACTCTTCTTTTCCGATACCAAATTCATCAATTTTTTGATCTTATATTTCAGTTTTCACTCTGTGCCATATATTTTTAAAGGTATGAAACAGTGTATAGAATCTATCTAGAATTATTTTTCTGAAATATTTCTTATTTGGTATGTGTATCCCTTAGGAATTTCACCTGCCACCACAGGATTGAACTCAAATAATGTCTAAGACCAATATAATCTCCTTTAAGAAAATGAAAATCCTTTCCTTTACTTTCAATATCTGTAATTTCATTGATGCTTCCTATATTTACCTTATGGTTTTTAATAACAGATGAATTTTCAGTAATGACATGATCAAGTGAAGAATATTTATTTCTCTCATAGCATTCCTAACAAGTTGATGTAGAAAGCAGTCATCCAGATGGTCCAAGTACTGACTGCTAGTAAGCAAGTAAATCCTACCTTCAATTCTCCCTGTCTATGTCTTGAAAGTTATATAAAAAGAATCCCCCAAAATAATAAGATACTCTGATTTGATTGCTCATTCTATTTGCATGTACAGCTGAATCGTCATGCCCAACACATTCATTAGCATTAGTATTAGTTGAGGCATACGATGCAAGAAAGCAGGCTTATGCAGTATCAGCCAAAAAAAAAAAAACCCCCTCCCATTTCACTCAACCATTCACTCCAAATGCCTGTCCAGCTCAACCTTAAATTTATTTAAGCTATCAACTTCCACAACAAGAGATGAAATCTGTCCAGTAATCAACTATCCGCTGGCTGAAGGCAAATTTCCACACATCAATTCTACAACTGTCTTTCTTCAATTTGAATCTATGACCCCTCATGTTCATAATCTGAGCAAGAGGTGCCTAGTCTCCAGGTGCTGCAATTTGCAGAACCAATCTTGTTGCCCTTCTTTGTACTCATTCCGGCAACTCTACATCCTTCCTAAAATGACGCCTCCAGACCTGTACACAGTACTCAAGGTATGGCCTGACATTTGCTTGTACAATGGGATAATAACATCCTTTTTCCTGCTAGAAAAATTTCTATATATCATTGAGAAGACTCCATGACCTGCTCTGGCAGCCCATCTGCACTGCTCAACAAACTTCATATCTGACTGCACAATTACCCTCAGGTCTTTTTCATTCTCCACTTCACTGAGTGAAGTACCACACAGTTGGTACGTTCCTCTTGGGTTTCCACTACCCATATGCAGTACTTTGCATTTGTCAATGATAAACTTCAGTTGCCACTTCTCAGCCCATTTTTCCAACTTATCTAGATTCTGTTGCAGTAGCATATTGTCTTTAACACTCTGCCAACCTTCATATCATCTGCAAACTTGGACTTTAAGCCTGATATACCTTCATAGATATCATTGATGAATACACAAAACAACAATGGGCCCAGCACAGAACCCTGGGGAACACCACTAATAATATTAGTCCATGAAGAGCAGTGTCTGTTGATTACCACTCTCTGTCATCTGCAAATCAACATCCTTTTATCCATTGTAGCAACTTAGCCTTAATGCCATACCTCTCCAATTTGTACAGCAGTCTTCCATGTGCAACAGTATCAAAAGCTTTCTTGAAATCCAAGTATATGATATCAAAATTATTTTGATATCATATACTTGGATTTCAGGAAATTTGTTTTGCATCCAGTTCCTTTGTGACCACATCATAGTATCCAATCAAATTGATCAGACAAAACCTACCTTTAACAAATCCATGCTGTGTCTTAACTATTACTGTGGTCTTGTCTAGATGATCCCACAATGCTTCTTTAACCAGTGACTCCATTATTTTCCCCGGAACACAAGTTAAACTAACAGGTCTATAGTTACTTGCGTCACCTTTTGAACCCCCTTTGTGAATTGGGCATACATTTGTAAACCTCCAGTCCATGGAGACCTCCCCTAAGTCCAAGAAAGCTCTAATAATTATTGCTAAGGGTTTGCTTGCTTCCCTTGCTGCCTCCGTTAATATAACTGGATAGATCCCATCCACCCCAGGCACCTTCCTTATGTTTAAACTTCAACAATTTCTCCTTCACTTTGCTCTCAGTTATTACAAAATCACTTAGCTCCCTGTTAGAGTTTGATAAACTTCTGACATTCCCCTCCTTGAGTATTTCCTCATGTATGAATGTAAATGCAAAATATTCATTCAGTTAGCATTAGCAGAGGCATTTGATGCAAGAAAGCAAGCTTATGCAGCATCAGCCAAAAAAAAAAAAAAAAAAAAAACCCACTTCCACTTCACCCCTCTGTTCGTTTAAAATACCTGTCCAGCTGAGCCTTAAACTTATTTAGGCTATCAACTTCCACTACAAGGGATGGAAGTCTGTTCCACCAACCAACCACCCGCTGGCTAAAGGCAAATTTCCGCACGTCTATCCTACATCTGTCTTTCTTCAATTTGAATTTATGCCCTCTCAGGTGATTATTCTGAGCTAGAGGAAGAATCCCATCAGCATTGAGCATGCTCAAACCATTCAAGGCTTTATACACCTCTATCAGATCACCTCGCTGGGGCCTAGTCTCCAGACACTGTAATTTGCAAAACTTAAGTCTTTCTTCGTAAGAGCACCCCTTTGTTCCATTCACTAATCTTGTTGCCCTTCTCTTTACTCGTTCCAGCAGCTCTACATCCTTCTTGAAATGAGGCCTCCAGACCTGTATACAGTACTCTAGGTGTGGCCTGACCATTGCCTTATACAAGGAAATAATCACCTCCTTATCCCTGCTGGAAAAATTCCTGTATATCATTGACAATACTCCATGAGCTACTCTTGCAGCCCGTCTGCACTGCTCAGAGAACTTCATATCTGCCTGCACAACCACCCCCGAGTCCCTTTCATTCTCTACCACTGTCAATGTAGTACCACAGAGTTCATACGTTGCTCTGGGGTTGCTGTTTCCCATGTGTAGTACTTTACATTTGTCAATGTTAAACTTCATTTGCCACCTCTCAGCCCATCTGCTCAACCTTTCCAGATCCTGTTGCAGCAGCATAGTGTCAGTAGTGTCCTTGACAACCCTGCCAACCTTTGTATCGTCTGCAAACTTGGACATTAAGCTTGATATACCATCATCAATATCATTTATAAATACAGAAAACAATAATGGACCCAACACTTATTAGTGTTGGGTCCATCGTGGACTAATGTTATTAGTGGAGTCCCCTGAGGGACTCCACTAATAACATTAGTCCACGATGAGCAGTGTCCATTGATTACCACTCTCTGTCTTCTCCCCCTCAACCACCCCTTTATCCATAGCAGCAACTTGCCTCCAATGTCACACTGCTCCAATTTGTGTAGCAGTCTTCCATGTGCAACAGTATCAAAAGCCTTTCTAAGATCCAAGTATATAATATCAAAGCTATTCCCTGCATCCAGTTCTTTTGTGACTGCATCATAGTACCCAATCAAATTGGTCAGGCAAGACTTCCCCTTAACAAAACCATGCTGTGTCCGAGCTATAACTGAAGTCTTGTCTAAATGATCCTGCAGTGCTTCTTTAACCAGTGCCTCCATTAATTTTCCTGGAACAGAAGTTAAGCTCACATGTCTATAATTACTTGTGTCAGCCTTTGATCCTCCTTTGTGAATTGGGGTCACATTTGCACATCTCCAGTCTATGGGTACCTCTCCTGAGTCCAAGGAAGCTCTCATAATTATGGCTAAGGGTTTGCTTACTTCCTTTGCTGCCTCCTTTAATATAACTGGATAGATCCCATCCACCCCGGGTGCCTTTCTTGTGTTTATCTTCAACAGTTTCTCCTCCACTTTACTCCCAGTTATTTCAAGATTCTCTAGCTTACTGCTAGAGTTGAATATACCTCTGGCTTTCCCCTCGCTAAATAACTCCTCATGTGTGAATGTCGATGCAAAATATTCATTTAGTTTGTTAGCTACCTGAGCAGGATCATCAACAGTTGACCCATCAATATCAAGTGGACCAATCTGATTCATCCCCTTCCTTCTAGAGTTTACATAAGTAAAGAACTCTTTGCTGTTTTTCTTTGCATCCCTTGCCAAGGATTTCTCGTAATCTGCCTTAGCCTGCCTAACCTCCTTTGTAACTTGGTTGCATATCAACTTGTATCTATCATAGGCTTCTGTGTCATGTGTTAATTTATAAGTATCCCATGCATTTTTCTTCTCTGCCATATGTCTCATTAGTTCATCTGACATCCATTTTGGCCTAAACCTTGAACAATATTTCTTAGTTGGTATGTAAAGCCTAGTAGCTTCCAAGATAAGTTCTTTGAATGCTTCCCATTTTGAATTTGCTGTTGGTAACATCATCAGTTGGTCCCACTGTATAGAATTTAAATACTGTCTCAGTCCATCGTAGTCGCCTTTACGGAAGCAATAACCCTTCCCTTTACCCCTAATGGTAGTTACCTCTTTGAGTAAATCCCACTTCAGCACACTGTGATCACTGCCACCTAGTGGTTCATTTATCTGCAGATTCTTAATGCATGAAGAATCACTGCTGATAATCAAATCAAGAGTATTACTCCCTCTAGTTGCCTCCCGAACATGCTGATGTAGAAAACAGTTTATCAGCTACCTGAGCAGGATCCTCAATAGTCGAACCATCTATGTTGAATGGGCCATTCTGATTCATCCCTTTCCTTCTAGAGTTTACATAAGTAAAGGACTCTTGGCTGTTTTTCTTTGATTCCTTTGCCAAAGATTTCTCGTAATCTGCCTTCGCCAGCCTAACCTCCTTTGTGACTTGATTACAAACTAGCGTATGTTTGCCATAGACTTCTGTGTTGCATGATAATTTATATGCATCCCATACATTTTTCTTCTATACATGAGCCTTATCAATTCATCTGACATCCAATTGAGCCTAAACCTTGAACAGTATTTCTTAGTTGATATGAAAAGCCTAATAGCCTCCAAGATTAAGTCCCCAAAGGCTTCCCATTTAAAATTCACCTTGGTGACATCATCAGTTGATCCCACTGTAGTCACCTTTACGAAAACAAAAACTCTTCCCTTTACTCTTCACGGTAGTTACATCTTTAAGTAAATCCCACATCAGTACCCTGTGATCACTGTCACCCAGTGGTTCCTTTATCTGAAAATTCTTAATGCATGAATAATCACTGCTGATAATCAGATAAAGAGTATTACTCTCTCTGGTTGTTTCTCGAATATGTTGCTGTAGAAAACAGTCATCCAAAAAATCGAGTCTTGCTAGTGTGCAAGTGACCAATCCACTAGTTCCAGTCGTCAATCATCAAGTTCCAGTCATCTGGAAAGTTAGAATCCTCATTATATGACATTCTGATTTAATTGCCCACTCTAGTTCTCTGCACAATTGTTCATTATACTCATCAGAGAAATCAGGCCTATAGCACACCTTCTCTCATTTTACTCTTCCCAGTGCTTATGTCACACACAACACTGACTCAATATTGCATCCATCAATGTCAATTGTATGCACTTCCTTAGATTTTATGTGTTTCTTAACCAACAGCATAATCCCTCCTCAATTCCTGTCCTGTCTAACCTTTCTGTACACACTGTACTCCCCAAATTCAATTCTGCACTGCTTATATCTGTGTGACACCACTTCTCTGATATTCTAACAACATCGGCCTTTGATGTCTTGACCACCACTTCAAACTCATCAAATTTATTAACTATACTTCTAGCACTGGTGTACACGAAAGTGCACATGAACCTGGTAGTTAACATGGGCTGTGTTAGAGTAACTCTTAGTTACTCTAACACAGCCCATGTATTTACTTGTTCCACGATGATTCCCAGCAGTCTTGGAAATCCCCAGCACCTTGCTTTCCAGGCTGCTGCTCATTCTAATAGAAGCAGTGCAAGAATCACATTCGCCTTTGCCTGTGGCCACTGTTAATCTTTTAGTCTGTGAATCCCCCCAAGCTAGCCGTTTTCCGACCCACCTAACACTGCCTCAATAACATCAGCAAATATTCTTGCACCCTTTCTATTTAAGTGTATCCTATCCCTGTAGGAGCAATTTATCCTGTTAACAAGCACAGACCACTCTGAAAAAAATTCCACCCCGTGAGCCTTGCACAATCTCTCCAGGGCCAAATTGATTGACATGGCTCTCATCATATACTCCTTCCTATCATGTCTGGGCAGGATTGAAGACACTTTCAAGTTTAACCCTAACTCGACACTTTTTTTCAACATAGACCTGTACTTTTTAAGTAAATCTGCTGATCTCTTACTCTTAATGTCATTAGTGCCAACAAATACAACAATATCACCTTTTGTGCCCTTAAAAGATGATATCTGCTCTAGAATGTCATCATCTGGCAGACATACCCTGGTCCTATTCCACCTATCCTTTTTGCATAATATATTTACCGTCTCCCTGACAATAGAGTCACCAACAATAACTAGTTCCTGTGGGAACAGCGCATTCTGCCTATTAGATTGCCGATGTGTTGCCTGATGCACAGGAGTGAGCTCTGGCGTTGAGTTCGGCAGCTGAACTCAACGCCTTAATTTCTTTAAGGGTATCTACAGTACACCTCAAACTATCATAGACACCCATCAGAATGCTGAATTAGCACCTAATTTCTCGACACTCTAGGCACCTAGCACATACAAAGATATCCTCCTTGGGTAGATCATGTCCTGTTCCAGAAAGATCTGCAAGCATTTGACATTTTGCACATTTTTTGAGACAGCGATGCATTGGAGAATCACGCCCTTCGTTTCTCCCCTGAGCCACAGCACTCCCACTAATCTGTTCACATTGCTTCGCAGCTCTAGTCTGAGTCATGATTTCCATTTAAATACAATTTAACAATGAAATTTAATAAGATTAAATTTTATTGATTAATCAATAATACTCTGCTAAGCTAACAGATTCCTAATACAGTGCTACGTATTATGCTATCTAATTTTAAATTATACCTTATGCTATCAATTCAAGAACTATAACAATGGCAGCAAGTTCAACGATATTGGTGGCAACACTGGTGATTAATAACTTAAAAAATCACTCGTTAAATTTAAAAAATAAGCTAACGAATGCTACTAAGCATATTTAATATCTTTGTAGAACACAACATAATATGTTAATTAACAAAGAATATTGTAAAACTATCAAAACTACTTATCTGTTTTCAGCAGCAGAAAATCCACCGTCTGTTCACCTCTGCGACCTCAGTGCCCTACATTAATTCTGTAGTGCAAAACCTACTCTCAGTTTTGTTGTTCCACTCTTTATATCCCACCAGACTGTTTCAATTATCCTGATGTCTCCTATCCAATTTATATACTCTTCTTGAATTTATGTGTTGTGATCAGGAGGATAAGCTCTCCTTCCCTTCTGTTATGCCTGTCCTTACTACACATTGAACTTGACATTATTCTGACATTATTAAATCACAACTGCAGCTGTAAGTAGGGAAGCATCTACTTCCTTTCGTCATCTACTTCCCCCACTCCTTTCTGCCAAGTGGGTTGACTAATCCCTATTTATGGACCATGTATCTTGTTTGTACATGTATTTCATAGGCAAATTTGCATATTGTGCAGGCAGAAAAACTCAAAATAACTCCCTTCTTGAGATCAGCTGACTACAGTCTCAACTGAAGAGGCCTAAAGAATTCCTCCAGTTTCTGATGGGAACTGAACCCAGATCTCTTCAGACATGTGACAGGTGGCAATGCAACATGCAAACTAGGCTGTCTAGCTACTATGAAGTACAAACTGCAGCATTTACCACTTCAAATTCTACACGATACATGCAGAATTTAAATATGATTTAACCAGTACTTCCAATCATCAAATTTATTAACTATACTTCTAGCATTATTAAACAAACATGTAATAGACTGTCTTTTTAATATTCTTCGTATCCTGTTAGGGATACAAAGAATATTAATGATACAAAGAAAGTTAAAAAGTTAATGTTAAACACATCCCAGATAGTTGCTTATAGCAATGCTCCTCTCCACCAGAAATTAGTTGTGTAATTTCCCATTATTTTCCCATGATTCCATAATCCTAAAGTCAGATCCAGGTCTTACTGTATTAGTATTATAAGAATTTCCAGCAGGTACTTTCCAAGTCATTGTATTTAAAACATTTGGGGTTATTTGACCAGGAAATTTTACGTGGTCAAAGAATTTGATCCACACCACTAATCTGTAACTTTCCAGTGAATTTCCCCTCAGACCCCCCCCCATTAGCAGTTTCCCAGAATCCTTACGGCCTCTATAACATTAGCAAAAAATTTTTTCTGCCAACTAGGGTAGGCCATATACTAAGAAAAATTCTTTTCTCCCCTATAAGCTTTGTAGAGTCAGTTGAGTGAGTTAACAGACAAGGGATAAAAGCGATAAAACATTGACTGAAGCTTTTGGAGGCTTCTGCCTCATTTCTCAACAACAACGATGTTTAAGCAACACATCTTTAAGTAACAGGCTCACAGCACACGTGGTTGACCAGGCGCATGCTCAATATTTCTTCCATACGATCCAGAACCGGAAGCGGCTCGGGAGCGTGGAAATATAAAACGCTTGTCTTTTGCCAGGAACACAGCTTCTAGTAGGGGGTGAAATCGAACACCCCGTCCCTATTCATACTATTGTTCTCAGACGAGCCTATCCACAAACTCTCTAGCCACTTAAGGTCCCAGAACCTATGCGCCCGGTCAAGGATGACAGCATTCACCGGGGAGACCTGATGATGTTTCTCCCAATAATGCTCAGCAATGGCGGACATATTGAACTCTGTGGTCTGTATAGCTCGCATGTGCTCCCCCAGATGGTCTTTTAGTCGCCGTCCTGTCTCCCCCACATAACATTCCCCACAGTCCGGGCATTCAATCTCATATACGACCCCACTACTGGAATCCCCAGGAATGGGGTCTTTGACCTGTGACAACACTGTGTGCAACTTCCGACCCGGAAGCTGCATACAGCGTGTCTGAAAGTCACGTAGCATTCTTGAAACTCGATCTGACAGGCCCGGATAGTAGGGAATATAAACTGTGGCGACTGGAACGGACGGTATTTCATGATTAGGCTCCACGCCTCTATTATATTTATCAATGACCCTCTGGGGGTAACCGCATTTCATAAGATCCGCCCTAACTCGCCCAATTTCTTTCTCTCTCTCCTCAGAGGTGCTACAATGCATCCTAACCCTACCCAAAAGTGCCCTGGCCATGCTGTTTTTATGCTGGGCAGTCTGTGCTGACCTATAATGGGTGTACTGGCTCCTACACATAGGCTTCCTAAACACTGTAGTACTAAGCCTGGAGCCTTCTCTACTCACCATTAAGTCCAGGAATGGGAGGGAATCATTCACTTCCACCTCTGAGGTGAACTGTATAAAAGGAGAGAAATCATTGAGAAAGCCAACTACATCCTCTTCTCTCCCCTTTTGCACCAAAGTGAACGTGTCATCCACGTATCTCTTCCACTTGCGCATAGGGAACTCCAAACTTGTAAAAACCCTATTTTCTAACTCTTCCATTGCCAGGTTTGCGACAATGGCACTAATAGGAGAACCCATAGCTGTGCCGTGAACCTGTTTGTACATCACTCCTTTATACAGCAAAGTCGTACTCGAAAGACATAATTCTACACCACAGCATATATCCTCTACACTTAGGTGCGATCTAGTACTTAGGGTATCATCTCTTTGCAGTGACACCCTTACACATTCCAACCCATGGGCTATGGGTATACAAGTAAATAATGACACCACATCTAGCGACACCATTATTTCATTCTTCCCTACATTTTGACTTTTAACGAAGTTCACAAAATCCACACTGTCTTTAACAATATAAAGGAGTGATGTACAAATAGGTTCACGGCACAGCTATGGGTTCTCCTATTAACGCCATTGTCGCAAACCTGGCAATGGAAGAGTTAGAAAATAGGGTTTTTACAAGTTTGGAGTTCCCTATGCGCAAGTGGAAGAGATACGTGGATGACACTTCACTTTGGTGCAAAAGGGGAGAGAAGAGGATGTAGTTGGCTTTCTCAATGATTTCTCTCCTTTTATACAGTTCACCTCAGAGGTGGAAGTGAATGGTTCCCTCCCATTCCTGGACGTAATGGTTTGTAGAGAAGGCTCCAGGCTTAGTACTACAGTGTTTAGGAAGCCTATGTGTAGGAGCCAGTACACCCATTATAGGTCAGCACAGACTGCCCAGCATAAAAACAGCGTGGCCAGGGCACTTTTGGGTAGGGTTAGGACGCATTGTAGCACCTCTGAGGAGAGAGAGAAAGAAATTGGGCTAGTTAGGGTGGATCTTATGAAATGCGGTTACCCCCAGAGGGTCACTGATAAATATAATAGAGGCGTGGAGCCTAATCATGAAATACCGTCCATTCCAGTCGCCACAGTTTATATTCCCTACTATCCGGGCTTGTCAGATCGAGTTTCAAGAATGCTATGTGACTTTCAGACATGCTGTGTGCAGCTTCCGGGTCAGAAGTTGCACACAGTGTTGTCACAGGTCAAAGACCCCATTCCTGGGGATTCCAGTAGTGGGGTCGTATATGAGATCGAATGCCCGGACTGTGGGGAATGTTATGTGGGGGAGACAGGACGGCGACTAAAAGACCGTCTGGGGGAGCACATGCGAGCTATTACAGACCGCAGAGTTCAATAAGTCCGCCATTGCTGAGCATTATTGGGAGAAACATCATCAGGTCTCCCCGGTGAATGCTGTCATCCTTGACCGGGCGCATAGGTTCTGGGACCATAAGTGGCTAGAGAGTTTGTGGATAGGCTCGTCTGAAAGCTGAGAACAATAGTATGAATAGGGACAGGGGTGTTCGATTTCACCCCCTACTAGAAGCTGTGGTCCTGGCAAAAGACGAGCGTTTTATATTTCCACGATCCCGAGCCGCTTCCGGTTCTGGATCATATGGAAGAAATATTGAGCATGCGCCTGGTCAACCATGTGTGCTGTCAGCCTGTTACTTAAGGATGTGTTGCTTAAACATCATTGTTGTTGAGAAAGGAGGCGGAAGCCTCCGAAAGCTTCAGTCAATATTTTATCGCTTTTATCTTTATTGTATTTTAAATATTTTATTTATTTATTTATATTTTATTGTATATTAAAGTTTCATCGTATATTTATTTTGTAAATCAGTCTTTTGCATATATCATTTTACAGTGTAGTATCGTTTGGTACATTTTATTTTCTAGTATTAAACCATTATAATTAAATGGTTGGTGTATTTGTTTTAAATTCTGGATATGTACTCTCCCAACCTTAGAGGCCTTTTTGAAGATAACAGACAAGGGTCTCATCATATAATCTCTCTTGTTGTGCCTGGCAGGACATCTGTGATAATATTATTTTGACCTATTTCATGCATTTTTCCATCATTACTTTATTCATTCCTTTTTTTCATTCCATCATTCATTTTCTCATTTACTGTTTATCCCTCCATATGGTCATTGCTGACAGCACAGATGACCATTACAGAATGGTAATGAAAAGGAAAATATGCTAAATGAAAGATGGATAGTTAAAACAGTATTAAAATTTGAAAATGAAGTGTATTACTTAACTGTTTGTTGATGAAGTTTTTCCCTCATTTTCTTTTGTTCTTCTTGTAGTTGCAACCTCATCTGAGATAGTTGACTCATAATTTGTTGACGTGATTCTATAAAATTAAGAGCACATTTTCATTCATTTTTTAAAAAAATATAAATCTTTTATACATTAAATATGATTTATATATATAAATATATAAAGATAAAAAACTAAAATAAGACATAAAAGGAATTGTTTAATATGGCCTTTGATCTGAAACCATGACTCAAGACCATTTTTAAATCTGCTCAATAAATGAAAAATTGTTAACAGGAGTTCTCTTAATAAAACAACATAATATATCTTTGATATGAAATAATAATTCTACCAATGAAAAATAAAATCAGAAAGTGAATTATCTTTAGCTTCAGAATTTATTAAATTACATATATGATAGAAAATATACAATTTCTTTTTGTCCACTCAATCTAAATACAGAAAAATTCTTTGTTATGTAACTTCTAGTAACTTGCTATGAGTGCATCAAAAAAAAAAAGCCATAACTACAGATGCATCTTCGTCATCATTGAGTATTTTTCAGAAAAAATGCAAGATAACTGACTTCATCACAGTAATTAACACTAATCAGAAATGACCTTCCCTTCATTAATCCATGTATAAATCCTGTTATGATCCATTAGGGATACCTTTCTAATCAATATGGTCCTGAATGCCATTTCCTTAACACAGACTCCATGATCTTAACCAACACAGATGTCAAACTCTCACTGGTCTATACACCGATGAGCCAAAACATTATGACCACCTACCTAATATGATGTTGGTCCTCCATGTGTAGCCAAAACAGCTTGTACCTGACGAGGCATGGATGCTACAAGATTTCTAAATGTGTCTTGTGGTATCTGGTACCAACACGTAACCAGCAGATCCTTTAACTCCTGCAAGGTCCATGCTTAAGACGCCGCAGATCGGAGTTGCTGTTCCAACACAAACCACAGATGCTTGATGGGATTGATGTCTGAGAAATTTCAAGGCCTGGAAGTCTTCCTCATGTTCCGCGAACCAGTCTCAAACAATCCAGGCAGTGTAGCATGCTACATTATCCTGCTGAAAGACGACACTGTCAGAGTGGAAGACCGTTGCCATGAAAGGGTGTACCTGGTCAGCAATGATGTTTAGGTAGATAGATGTCAGAGTGCCCTGCACACGGATGACTGGACCCATAGTACCCCAGCAGAACATTGCCCAAAGCATGACATCACCGCCACTGGCTTGTTTTCTTCCTACAGTGCATCCAGGCATCATCACTTCCCCAGGTAAACGATGCACACGTACCCGGCCGTCCACATGGTACAGCAGAAAACGTGATTCGTCGGACCAGATGACCTTCTTCCAATCACTCAAGGTCCAGTTTCGATGCTCATGTGCCCATTGTAAGCACTGTCACCGGTGAACTGTGGTTAGCTTGGGCACTCAGAGCGGACTGCGGCTACGTAGCCCCGTTTTCAGCAGGGTTCGATGTACTGTGTGTTGTGACACATTACTCCCGTTACCAGCATTCCTATTACTGGTCAGTTGTGGCACAACTGACCGGTACGTGGCATCAGAAGTCGCCCTTCTGTTGCCACGTACCATCCAGAAGAGCCTTCGCTCACCTCGAGCATTGATAGCCCTGGTCATCCAACACCTCACCGGTGGTTCGTGGGTTCCCCCCTCCCTGGACCACTTTTGGTAGGTACTAACCACGGCTGACAGTGAGTACACCACCAGCTGTGCCGTTTTGGATATGCTCTGACCCAGTCGTATGGCCATTACAATTTGGCCTTTGTCAAATTCGCTTAAGTCCTCTGCCTTTCCCCTCTGAAGAACAAGAGTAACACTGGTTAATGGAGCTCAGTATCAGGTGTTTTTTTATACCGTGTCCCGACCCACGCACCAATTTGATTTCAATTTGCATTACAACTCGCTGATCATAATGTTTTGGCTCATCGGTGTAGCTGCCTTCTGTATCTTTGTGAATTGGGAATTATTCTGGAGTCTAATGATGGTCTCATTAACATTTCCAATAGGTATACACTGTCCCCATCTAGAGTGTCACTTTCTCTCAGTCTCTTTTTTATAGCAATCTATATGAGGATTGGTAAGGGATGTGTTTGCTAGTAATTTCTCATACTTGGCTTCTGCTTAATTTACCATATCAATGGTTTTGTCATCTATATTCTCATACTTATATAATTTGGTGCCTTGTAGTAGTCTGTTACTGTCCCATTCCTTTTTATTTTATTCAATTAAACCCTTTACTGTTTTTGTCATCTCTCTTCTTCATGAAACTTCTTCACTGGAATGAATGCATTGCAGCTTCCAGTAAATTTCCCATAATGGACTCATATCCGATAGCATAAGTTGTGTCTTCAGTTAAATGAGCTTAAGAAATACCTCACTCCACTACAGTCTCCTCTCTCAAAACCAAAGTCCTCATCTCTACCTTTGATCACAGAAATTTCTTTAAACATTACTGATTTTATGACAGTGTGGTCACTACCCATTACTGGCTCCAGCAAGGTCAAATTTTTGATGCAGTTTGAATTCTTGGTGAGAATCAGATTAAAGATATTAGAGCCCCTTGAATTTTTGTTATGTGCTGGAATAAATAACATTCATTAAGATAGTTCAAAAATGTTTCCACATAGCATATATTGCTAGCTCACATTTTTCAATCTATAAGAGGTAGTTTGAAGTTGCCTACAATGAGGCAATCATACTTCCTGCCCATTCAAGTTGCCTACAGAGATATTTGTTATATTCCACTGAATTATTTGGTTTGTAATGTATACCAACTATTATTTTCCCAGAAGTCACAGTACACAGACTTGACATCTATCTCAACTTGGTTCTGTTGTTGTTGTGTTTTAGGCACATCAGCAACTTAGTCCATATTGTATCCATATAATTTCTGCAAAAGTGCATGTGTTCTGTGGCTGTGTTTGCTGGATGAAAAACCTGAGTTTCCAGGAGGAAAAAAACATGCTATCCTTGCCTGACACTGACTAAATCAGCCACATAATGAGAAAGACCCATAAAAATTCCCTGTGATACTGACAGGATTTTAAACTGGCTTATTTCCAACTGGTGTGGGGAGGATGGCGATTATACCAACTGTGTTACCCACAAGAGCAGTCACTTGTAGAAAGATTTTGATGAGGTACGATTCTAGCCCCCCCACACCAATTAATCTATCCCAATTCTACAACTGTCCTCCAAATTAGCAGTTTCCCTTCCCTTAAAGCCTCCTCAAAGACATTAACAAAAATTCTTACACTTCCTCTGCTCAAACAAATTCTTTTTATTAACTGGGCATGCAAGGGCAGGCTGAGAAATACTCCCCCTTCTCTATAAGCCTTGCAGAGTCCTCAAGCCTAGAGTAAATTCACAAGCTTTTCATCATATAATTCCTCCTATCATGTCTGGTCAGAACCACAAACACATGGTCATTTTGTCCCTCTGTGTAACATTTTCCCAACATGACCTTGTATTTCATAACAAAGTCATCAGTTTGTTTGTACCTTATATCAATAGTTCCCACGATAACCATACACCCTTCAGTACCTTAAGAACTGGCAAACTGGTTTGTTACATCAATATCAACAATTTTTGCACCCAGTAAACATTTCTTGGTTCTGTTCCATTTGTTATTCCAAAACATATTCCTGGTTTCCTTTATAATTGAACCCCCCCCCCCGTAAAACTACCTCCTGTGGAAACAGAGATTCTACCCTGAAGGATCCATTCCTGGACCAGAATAGGTGTATAAAGCCTTGAATGGTTTAAACATGCTCAATGCTGATGGAATTCTTCCTCTTGCTCAGAACAATCATCTGAGAAGGCATAAATTCAAATTAGGAAAGACAGATGTAGGACAGATGTGCAGAAGTTTGCCTTTAGCCAGCGGGTAGTTGGTTGGTGGAACAGACTTCCATCCTTTGTTGTGGAAGTTGATAGCCTAAATAAATTTAAGGCTGAGCTGGACAGATACTTGGAACGAACGGAAGGGTAAAATGGGAGCGTGTTTTTTTTTTTTTTTTTTTGGCTGATGCTGCATAAGCTTGCTTTCTTGCATCATATGCCTCTACTAATGCTAATGCATCTCCCAGCATAGCATTAGACATATGAGTTTCAATTGAGTCCCCATTTTGATTCTGCTCTAACTTGTTTCCTTAGAGATTCAGTATTGTCTAACAGTACACAGTTTTGCATGTTGTGTGTGTGTGTGTGCTGAAAAACCTGAATAATTCACACAGGAAAAATATTCCACTCCTCCCCCAAGACTGGCTGACTACAACTTCAATTCAAGAGGACTTTAGAAATTGCTCCAGTCTTCAAGGACACTGAACTCAGACCTCTCAAAATGAGTGACAGGCAACAATGCTGTTTGTTTGTTTGTTATTTGGTTTTTAGGAGCATTAGCACCTAAGGCCATATTCTCCAGGGATATGCGGTGGTCATTCCCGGGGATATGCGGTGGTCATTCCCCGCATCCTCCGTATTTGGTGATCACGTCCTCGAATCCCGGTCTAATCAAGAAGCGTGTGCTAAGCACTGCTGCTCCTGCCCACCTGGCTATGGAGGCACCTAGGAAACAATGCATCTTGTTGACTAAGTCATGGAGGATATGTCCAGTACACAGATATGATGCTCCATAATCTACAGAAAGTTCTGCAAACATGCAACTGTGAGTACAAGCAGAAAGGCCATAACTTGCAGGTAAATTGCTAGTGATAATTCATCTAGCAGTTCTGTAATTCTGAGACATGTTATGTTTGCCTTTTCTAGTTGAAATATATTTAACTTTAAATAAAAATTCAAATCACAAAAACAACAAAACAAAGTACTGATGAATTACCTTAAAAATTACAAAACCATTACAATACAGGGCGATTCTAAATTATTGTTGGGGTTTCCACGGCCTATAATTTTCGAACTGGAATCAACAAAATAAAACTGCTTACGGAATATGAAATTGTAACTCAAAAAGTTTTATTTGGCAATGCTGTACTCACCGCATTGATGTCTGGGAGATATTGACAGTAATACTTCAAAATTGCTACTGTTCAAGAGAAGGCAATGTGCATACTTTGGTTTTTCGAAACAAAGTCCATTATCATAATGCAACGTCGTTACAGAACTCAGTATGGAAAATATCCACTTTCAGATAATGCTAGCCGACATTGGTTAAAGCAATTTAAAGAGACTGGTAGTGTTCTGCACCGAAAAGGAGCAGGAAGACTGAGCACTTCATAAGAAGCTGTTGATCGAGTCCATGAAGCACTTTCTCGAAGCCCACAAAAATCAACTAGACGAGCTTATTTGCAGTTAGGTATACCACAAACGACAGTTTGGAGGGTTGTTCATAACCGCCTTCACCTCCATGCCTACAAACTGCAAATTGGGCAGGCTTTAAAGCCAAATGATAAACCACGCCGTTTCCAATTTGCCCAAGACATTTTGTCAAACACTGAAGCTGATGAAAATTACCTTCGGAGATGGAGATTTAGTTATGAAGCAACATTTTATGTATCAAAGAGGGTAAATCATCATAATTGCAGAATATGGGGATCAGAAAACCCTCACGCCATTCGAGAATTCAAAAGAGATAGTCCAAAGGTCAATGTCTGGTGTGCTTTGTCATGTTCAGAAGTTTTGGGGCCCTTTTCCTTTGTGGAAAAAACAGTGACAGCAGTGACCTATCTGGACATGCTACAGCTGTATCTGTTATCCCAGTTGGAAAATCATTAGCCAGATGTGGTGTTCCAGCAAGATGGTGCACCACCACCACATTGGGCTCTTATTGTCCGAGAATTTCTTGACATGCATTTTCCTGAGCGCTGGATTGGGCGTGGTGGACCGATTCCACGGCCTCCACACTCACCTGATCTTAAGCCGCTTGATTTCTTCCTGTGAGGATACGTGAAGGGCATTGTGTACAAGACCCCTGTGACCTCCCTTGATGAACTGAATCTCAGAATTGTTGCTGCGATTGAAACAGTTACACCGCAAATGCTGGAGAACACTTGGAGGGAAATTGAATATCGCTTGGACATCTTACATGCCACGAAAGTTGCACATGTTGAAGCTGTTTAGCATTCTGCAGTATTGATTCTACAGGTAATAAAACGTTTTGAGTTATACTTTCATATTCTATAAGCAGTTTTATTTTGTTGTTTCCGGTTTGAAAATTATAGGCCAAGGAAACTCCGACAATAATTAAGAATCACCTTGTATATTCGATAAAGCTAAACTTAGTTTTGATTAAGTCTGTCAAATTAGTTCTTTCAAGGTGAATGCGCCTAACTGATGCCTCACTTACTTTATAACTCAATAATCCCAGTTTTTGCAAAGGTTTCCCTTTTATTTTGATGAAACAAGTAGCCAAGATGCTCACTTTTCAGAAAAAAAGTATACTAGGTGTTAACCTTATGGTTTGATACTGGACTTCTGTATTCACCTTTTAATGCAAGGTAATCAGCTGGTTAAAAGAGTTAAAAATAATATCTACTATGTATTAAACTTTTTTTATAGTTTAGCTACAATTGAACTAGCAAATTATACTTTATAGTGCAGGTAGAAAAACAATGGTCTTATGAAAGACACCAATTTCTCAAACTGTAATGCTACCATGAGTTGTCTTGTGTTGCACTACTAATAAAGTAATGCTTCTCTAAAAGAGAAGCATAGTGTAATTTAGTAAAGTGGCCCCCACCCTACTTCCAAGATATTACATCCTTTCACATACTTAATTGATGAATGATCATCTGTGGTCCTTTAAGACCATTGTTCACACTTGGATTCTGACAGCTCCTCCTCTGAACTTTGAGAAGAGTGCAAGTGAAACCTTTACCCATACCAACAGGTAACTACAAATCTAATTTTGATATGTTTGTTTTTTTCTGTCTGTGCAAAATATGATGTAAGTCCTAATACAAACTGTATTATTTACATGCAGGTTAACACATTTCATTAGCTTATTTTTGAAAATATACTTTCTTTATAAACTCAACAATCTTTTCCTCTTTTTATTTGTAAAAATATTAAGGTCTACCTATGTATCACTTGCTAATTTTTTTATTTTATTTTTAAAATTATACTGTTAACAACTATGTAATCCAATATGCTAACTTAAAGCATATTTGGAGTAAACAGCCAATTTTGCTGTAATATGGCAAACTTAATATATACTAGCAAATCACACCAACCTCTATGTTGGTAAAAGCCTTATGAGGTAATAAAATAATTTAATGAGTAGTTTTTAAAAATACTCATTAAATTCCCAAAAAAAAAAAAAAAAAAGGAAGAGTTATATTCACCTCTTCGGTGGTTAACAGATTCTGGAATAGGTGATGGTGTTTTCAGAGACTGAGTACGAACAGCAGGTACAGGAGGAGACCTAGCTCTCTCAGGCTGGCTTTGAGCTCTCTGTATTGGATAAAAATATATATACATTTTATTCATTATTTTATATAGTAAATCCCATTTCAACAAACACCGATAAAAATTTCACTATAGAGAAAACATTTTATGGTCTCAGCTGACTTCCCTTATTAATAATGCTTTGTAAATCTCATTTGAGAAAAACACAGTTCTGAAGAAATATAATAATATATTCAGTATAATAAATTATTTTCAAAGTCTGCCTTTGCCTAAAAATATATTGGTTTACCTATGTGAAAATTATAAATGACACTATGAATGCACCTTATATTTTAAACAGATAAAGGAAGTGTTGTTTGAAGAAGAAAAATTAGTTTTAAAATATGCTGCAAAAGAATCAGTTTCATACACTCTACTGAGTTTTCCATGTTTTTGAATGATTATGCTCATATTCAATTTGGTACACCAAGTCAGCACCTTTTCAAACCCCCTCCCCCAAAGTGGATGACATGAGTTCATACATATGAGATGATGAATTTGTAACTATTTACTTTTACTAATTTTTTTTTTTGTGGTCAGGTGAGGGCCTCAAATCAAGGAAACAGTTCACTCATTGTAGAAAACACAAAACAAAACAAAAACAAAAAAAAGCTTAAAAGCAATAATCCAATCCAACTTAGTGTAACTTAAATGTAAATTTTCAATTCCATTTAAGTTGAATTTTTATATTAATTCCCACAAGTTAAACATTAAAAACAAAAAGTTATGTATTGATACATGCAAAGTTATATTTACTGTACCATATTTCTGAAAGTCCGGGTTATTAAAATTTTATACCAAATAGTATTTCAATATATTTTATTTATTTATTTATTTTGATTTTAAAGTTGACACTGAAGTAAAATAAATTGCTACTTCTATATATTAGAAAAACTGAGCAGAATTTATTTGAAAAAATAATTATTCATCTGAAATAATTTTCAGCAATACTGATTAAAACAAAATTTCTGCACAATGAAATGATTCATGCATTCTCAAGAAGTTTGTTGCAACAAGATTTTACTATATTTATATATATTCAAATAAAATAACAGAATTATATGAATGCTCAAATTCCATATTTCTCATTCATGATAACTAAATACCAGTTTTTTTAAGAAATGTAAAAGTACCAGTGAAGTGAAGTGAAGAATAGTATATACTAGATGCAAAGAAAACTGTTACATTCCTTAAAATTAAGTTTAAGATATGGATACTAAAGCATGGAGTATTTCAAGTACTTGATGATTATGATGAGCATGAGTATTTCAAGATTATAATAATTTTTTTTAATATATCCAGGGTACCTCACAAAGATAGTAATGACTCTAAGAGCAGAAATTTATGTTAAAAAAAATAGGAATCATAGTTGCAAATTTACAGCCACAGAAATCTGAGTGGAGAAAATAAGGGTGGTCACATAATATAATGTGACCAGACAATACATCTTGAACATCAAAAATTATTATTATACTGATATAAGACCTAATTAAGCAACTACCTCTTTTTCTCTTTGTAATGCTGCTTCCTGATGCTTCTTTTTGTCCCCTCTCCGCCTTTCCTCTTGAAGTTGCAAGAGTCTTTCCTGTTTTTCCCTCATCTTTAGGGATAAAAATATTATATAAATTATATAACAGGCACTGAATAGAATAACAAGGAAGTGGAAACAAGTAGGCAAAATAAAATGGAGAAAAAAAAAAACAACAGAAAAATGGGGAAAGTCTTTTTTTCTCACTTAAATTTTTATATATATATATATATATATATATATATATATATATATATATATTATTTTATCTTTCTATTGTGGTTTATTGTGTTTATTTTCTTAATTACGGGTGTTTTCTACTCATAGGTATTATGGTTAATACATTACTGGTCTTTAAGCTAGCCTAAACTCGGTTATCTTAAATGCCCAGGGCCTATTCATTTTTTATTTTTCAACTTGTTACGTATTGCTAAAGAAATTGTCATATTAATTATAGATGAAAAACTGTAGCAATACTACTTTATGACAAAATGATAAAATATTAAACATTTTTATACATTTATTGTATTACATCTTTATACATATTTGTATTACATCACATGGTCGTCAATCCCCTACTTCATCGGGGGCTTTGAGCGGATTGACGGTCCATTCGATGTAATGCATTACTTACTTACCCGTTTCTGTTTGTATCTATCACAGCTTTGCTATTTTGTCCGATACTGAATTCTAAGTTTCTTTTAAATTCCCATTTTTGTCCCTTTCCCATTGCTATTGGTTAAATAGGTATTATTTATTATAAATTTATTATGAACCGAATTAATATCCCATAATTTCTACAGCAACTGTGATAGAATACACAAAGCCCAACGGGTGAGTTTTTTAAAAAATTACAATAACTTTACTTACTTGATGTGTATAAGTGGAGGTCGTAGTGTCGAATCAGGAAAGTTTCCCATCCTACTTGATGTGTTTCGGTGGAGGTCGTCGAGTCGAAAAAGGAATGTTTCGCACCCTTAACTTGTTTTATAGATGGCTATTTTTATGGCTTTGTCGCTTTAGCGTTTCCCTGTGTTCCGATGGTGTTTTGGCGGAAGTCCCCGAACTTCAGGCCAAGGTCTATTATGGTGGTTTTGTGGCAGGTTAAATGAATTTATTTAGTTGTGTATTTACAATATTTTTACATTTATTTTATGTCTCACCTCGGACAGTGCCGGTACCGCTTTTCCAAGGCGTAACAGCACTTGTTTGTCCAGAGGCAAAACTATATACATATATACAGCCTCTTACTATGGGAGAGGGAGGGGGGGGGTTTAATTTTGGCAATAGGTTGTAGTGCAGTCAGGCGACGAGCCTCGCCTGAGTGCAATAAACCTAGTAAATAAGGGGATACTCTTCTGAGTAATTACTATTATATTTTTAGTTGGCTTTTGATAAAAGTATATGGGTCTACATTGGGATGGTGTTTTCTAATATTTGCGTATATGGCAGTTTTTACGTGATATCTACTGTATTGTTTGGGAATTTTGTTTCTATCCAGCGTTATAATGAGTTTTTTAATGGCTATATTTCCACTATTTATATTGTTGCATATTTGTAATAGTCTGTTTGTCTGATTTCTTATGGTATTACCATGTATATGGTAATACCATAGGGGATTGACGACCATGCGATGTAATACAAATATGTATAAAGATGTAATACAATAAATGTATAAAAATGTTTAATATTTTATCATTTTGTCATAAAGTAGTATTGCTACAGTTTTTCATCTATAATTAATATGACAATTTCTTTAGCAATACGTAACAAGTTGAAAAATAAAAAATGAATAGGCCCTGGGCATTTAAGATAACCGAGTTTAGGCTAGCTTAAAGACCAGTAATGTATTAACCATAATACCTATGAGTAGAAAACACCCGTAATTAAGAAAATAAACACAATAAACCACAATAGAAAGATAAAATAATAAAATGTACTCTGTTCGTACCCGGGCATTGCTAAAACAGCTACCGGGACAACAGAAAAATCTAGAAATAATTTAAGGAAAACCACTATAAAAGTATATTAAAAGTAAAATACAACATAAATTATCATATTACTAAAGAATAATATTAAGTACTCTGTTTGTACCCAAGCTCTGCTAAAACAGCTCCTGGGACAACAGAAAAAGCTAAATTAAATAAACTATTATAATAGCCTATAAAAATTCCTACCCAGGGGTATTAAGGGACATACACAAAAAAAGGGCCTTAAATTAATTACAAAATGCATTAATCACAAAATGCACACTTGTGAGCTAAATCGTTTATTATCAGTATGGACGGTGTTTTAAGAAAACGGAAGACCGGTGTTAGTAAAAATAAAAAGAAGTATTGGCAGAAGTATTCAGATATAAAAGATGTCGAGGAATATTTGGAAGATGTTAGGCAAGATCAAAGAACAGGGTAAGTTTTTTTGTTTTTTTATTTGTTAAGTCGTTAGTCTTGCCAGTGCAGCAAAAACGTAGGCTTCTGTACACCGTTTAGCAAATAGTGCTACTCACAGAGTAGCAACATACAGAGTGGACACTCTCGTAGACGACAATGTTCCGGGGTAAAACTTTAGAACAGGGGGTACCCCTTCCAAAATAGCGTCAGTGATTGACATGCCTAACCCGCTATGGTTAGTGTTAGTTAGGGTGTTTATCCGCCCCGCCACTGTTTTTAGATCGAGAACTCCTTTTCCTATTTTAAAACAGCACGAAGGGGGTAGATAAACACCCTAAGACTGAGGCAGTCTGGAAGGGGTACCCGTTTCTGAATCTCTGCCAAGAGGAGAAAATGCCAGGGGGATGAAAACGGAGGGAGTTGAACCGAGGAAACTGCAGCGTGCACCATTAATATAAACTTGCCGAAATCTTTACTTATGTTATATTTCGCCATTCTTCCACCGTTCTTATGTCCTCTTTTAATTGTTATTCCAATAAAAAAAAAAAAAAAAAAATTGTGAATATCTCATACTAATAATCAGTGAATCGATATATTAACCCCAGGGGCTCACATCTGGTGAGTATGGGCTTGCCAAACCCAGGGCCCTGAGCTGGATATCATCATTTTTCTCTTTCTTGCTTTCTTGGTGATTTCCTTCTACTTTTCTCTCTCCCTCACTCTCTCTCTTTCTCTCAGGGTAATGCGGAATTTTTTTTTTTTTTTGGCTTGTGCAGCATAAGCCTCAGGCTTCCTTGCACCATATGGCTAATAATAATAATAAATAACTACATGGAAACTAATACAAATAAGAATAACATGCTGTACGGGTATCACAGCATAAATTGCACCCCGGGACCGTATATGACCACACGGGATCCGTCTCTTCATAGCAATGGTCGCTTAGCATACAATGCTGTCACACCACATGGGAGTAAAGAAGCATATAACCATAAACGTCTAAACAATGAAAATATCGGGCTACACATGAAACAACTCAATTTCAAAAAATGCAACAGCAAACTCTGTAAAACCTGTCCCTACATGCACAGACACCATCTAAATTCTGAAGAAGCACCAACATTCTGTCACACCAAAAATGTAATCTACCTAATTACATGCGAGATATGTGGGATACAATACATCGGTCAAACAAGTACAGAGCTCCACCTTCGTATGAACCTTCACAGATCACAAATAAACAGATATGATGAAAACACTGCAACAGACGCTCAAAACAGGTCAGACAAATACAATAACGAAATCGAATACAGACATTTCAAAATGCATGACTTCGCCAACGTATCCATTGCCATTCTAACCATTATCGATAACAACACACAAAGAGAAATCATGGAAGATATGTTCATTCTTTTATACAAATCCCTATATCCCTATGGATTAAACAATCGGTTCAATGGAAGGAACTTCGCATTCACCAGCCCAGAAACATGTACTTACAAAATCTTCCAGATCAGCAAAAACTGGCAATATAACGGGATTAAAAACGGAAAATTACAGGTATACAACAAAAACAACAACAAAATACCAATAAATATAAATGACTTCGAAAAACTATTAACAGAATGGGATACAAACCCCATAAACATCAAAAATATACACAACATACTTTTCTCTATTAAAATAAGCAAACTTAAAGCACTTAACAAAATATACCAAAAGAAAAAGACACAGAATATACACCTCAACAATATACTTGAAGATATATTTAAATTCAGAATAGGCATAAATTTCAACGAAAGCACTAAAAAAGAGTACTGCATAATCAAATACCAAAACCGTTTATACGACACAGTTAATATAAGTAATATCATAGATAATAACAAATGTTACCTACCCATCAAAAACACACAAATAAATATTAGATACAGATACACCAAGCCAATTGGACTAACCATCTGCAATTACAAAAACACCATTAATAATATGAATGAAGGAGAACAACCTTGTCACTGCCAGGAAAGTAGATATAAAAAATTCATTAATACACATTACAATCATATAGTAACAGGAGACCTCAATATTATCGAAGACAAAACACTAAGAGAAACAATGAAAAAGGGTACAAAATTCAGACCCAACACCCCAATTAGGTTGGAAAATATTAAAAAATCAATATACACAGATCTGTTACAATTTGCATTCAAAGCCGCATACAAAAACAATGAACCCATAGAATCATTCCAATGTTGGATAAACGCCAATACTGAAAACATACTAGACCATTTCAAGGAAAACATAACAAAGCAAAAACATCATATAAAAAACAATCACTTAAATTTAAAAAATATCAACAATAAAATCAAAGAAATACAAAACAAATTTGTTATTACTAGATCCGACAAAGCAAGCAATAATTTCAGTATCATTTGCAAAAAATTCTACATAGAAGCCATCAAAGAGGAATTGCATGACAATGAAACATACAAGTACATAGACTCCAATCCAAACAGCATCAGCAAAAAAGTATTGGCCATGCATAAAAAGCTTAAAATTAAAATAGACAGAATGCAATACCCCTACATATATTGGATTCCAAAATATTACAAGATTCCTACGGGAAAAAGATTCATTACTTCAGGTAAAAACAGCTATATCAAATATACCAGTAAAATCATGGAAGACAAATTAAAAAACATCAACAAAGAAATTAAAAACACCAGAATTATCAACAACAACAAAGAATATTTGGATTATTTAAAAAAACAAAACAATAATATTAAATGTATAAACACATACGACTTTAAAAACCTCTTTACAAGCATATCGCATGACAACCTAATAGAAGTACTACAGATATATTACCAAAAATATCACAACATACTACAATGCAAAAAACAATACTGGAATGACCTTACAAAAATCAGCGTCAAAGGAAACTACATTCTAATGGGAGGCAAAGTGTATTTACAAAGCAGGGGTATAGCTATGGGATCCAGCAGTTCTTGTGCCATGGCTAACCTCTACTTACACCATTATGAAAGTAACATTACGGACAGTTTAAAATTCTACAGATACATTGATGACGTAATAGTATTCAACCATGACAACTTTATAAATATTGCAAAGAATTATTACCCAGCAGACCTTAAAATAGAATGTACAAATCCGGATAACAACTTAAAAGCTGTCTACTTAGACAGCGAAATTACCATCCACCCAGACAAAATATATACACATCACCATGATAAAAGAGATCATTTTAATTTCGAAACAATAAAACTCACACACTGGTAATACCATAAGAAATCAGACAAACAGACTATTACAAATATGCAACAATATAAATAGTGGAAATATAGCCATTAAAAAACTCATTATAACGCTGGATAGAAACAAAATTCCCAAACAATACAGTAGATATCACGTAAGAACTGCCATATACGCAAATATTAGAAAACACCATCCCAATGTAGACCCATATACTTTTATCAAAAGCCAACTAAAAATATAATAGTAATTACTCAGAAGAGTATCCCCTTATTTACTAGGTTTATTGCACTCAGGCGAGGCTCGTCGCCTGACTGCACTACAACCTATTGCCAAAATTAAACCCCCCCCCTCCCTCTCCCATAGTAAGAGGCTGTATATATGTATATAGTTTTGCCTCTGGACAAACAAGTGCTGTTACGCCTTGGAAAAGCGGTACCGGCACTGTCCGAGGTGAGACATAAAATAAATGTAAAAATATTGTAAATACACAACTAAATAAATTCATTTAACCTGCCACAAAACCACCATAATAGACCTTGGCCTGAAGTTCGGGGACTTCCGCCAAAACACCATCGGAACACAGGGAAACGCTAAAGCGACAAAGCCATAAAAATAGCCATCTATAAAACAAGTTAAGGGTGCGAAACATTCCTTTTTCGACTCGACGACCTCCACCGAAACACATCAAGTAGGATGGGAAACTTTCCTGATTCGACACTACGACCTCCACTTATACACATCAAGTAAGTAAAGTTATTGTAATTTTTTAAAAAACTCACCCGTTGGGCTTTGTGTATTCTATCACAGTTGCTGTAGAAATTATGGGATATTAATTCGGTTCATAATAAATTTATAATAAATAATACCTATTTAACCAATAGCAATGGGAAAGGGACAAAAATGGGAATTTAAAAGAAACTTAGAATTCAGTATCGGACAAAATAGCAAAGCTGTGATAGATACAAACAGAAACGGGTAAGTAAGTAATGCATTACATCGAATGGACCGTCAATCCGCTCAAAGCCCCCGATGAAGTAGGGGATTGACGACCATGTGATGTAATACAAATATGTATAAAGATGTAATACAATAAATGTATAAAAATGTTTAATATTTTATCATTTTGTCATAAAGTAGTATTGCTACAGTTTTTCATCTATAATTAATATGACAATTTCTTTAGCAATACGTAACAAGTTGAAAAATAAAAAATGAATAGGCCCTGGGCATTTAAGATAACCGAGTTTAGGCTAGCTTAAAGACCAGTAATGTATTAACCATAATACCTATGAGTAGAAAACACCCGTAATTAAGAAAATAAACACAATAAACCACAATAGAAAGATAAAATAATAAAATGTACTCTGTTCGTACCCGGGCATTGCTAAAACAGCTACCGGGACAACAGAAAAATCTAGAAATAATTTAAGGAAAACCACTATAAAAGTATATTAAAAGTAAAATACAACATAAATTATCATATTAGTAAAGAATAATATATATATATATATATATATATATATATATGAAGTTATGTAGAAGAATATAAGGAATAGAAATTACTTGGCCCTTTAAACTAATGAGTATATTTTTCACCACTAATACTTATATTCTAAATTTTCGAATTTATCCAGTTATTATAATTAAAAAATGTTATATATATATATAATAATAGGTATTATGGAATTATGGATCAGGGACACTGCTTAAGCAAACGTACCCTACAATCATAATGTATAAAGAGTGGTACAGTAGACTCTCGATTTTCTGGGATAGATGGTAAAAAAAAAACATTCCTGGATAATGGATTTCCCGGTTAATCCAAAAATACAGTAAGTAACGGACATATGTAAGAGATACGTTCAAGGACTTCTTATAAGTCATTATTTTATAAGTCATTCCTGAGTTTTACATAACACGGGAATGACTTATAAAATATTGCTACTACATCCCTGATGCTACTATATTGCTACTATATCCCAAAATTACCACATAATATCCTCAGAAGAAAAATAGTTATATATTTTTAATTAGTTCAATTAAAAACTTTATCTGGGGACAGAGGTGAAGTAGACAGAGTGGCACATAAGAAAAGAAAACAAAAGAGGAAGAAAAAATGCATGTTATTGTACTGTAAAAACTGATTTGTATTTCGTAGCCTTGGTTATTATAGTTGACTTCATTGGTGCCGATCCTTTCACTGCTTCTCGTCTTTCTCCTTTATTGTGTTCATGGTTGCCACTGAAAAATCTGAATTCTGTGCGATACTTGTTAATGTTTGGCCATTTTTATACATCCTTATTATTTTAATTTTCTGATCCAACTTGATCGTTTTCCTTTTCTTCATAGATTTACTAGTACCACTGTCACTTATTCTCTTAGTTGGCACCATGATAACAGTCAAAATTAAATTTTCTGATAAGAACTTCACAGAGCGAAAACTCACTTATAACCCCACGTGAACTCGCATTTCACTAAAGCACATTTCTGGAGGTCACTTTCATAAAATAAAAACAATTTGCAGTTTCCAGTTTCTTGGGCTTTTCTGTTAGCGCAATCTATTATAAACAGGTAGTAAACTCGATCTTATTGCATTTGCAATAATACCGATAGCTGGAATTCTGTGGGTTTTATGTTATTATGGTGAAATGTGTGTCTCCTTCACTGAAATCGTCAGTCATATAAAAAAAATATATAAATAACGTAATGCAAGTCCGAAGCTACATAAGTTGGGGACTTACTATATCAAAAAAAGGTCAGGGACCTACGTAAAAAGTATGGCAATAGATAAAAAATTAAAAAACTTACCACGCATGTCCAATATGCACTACTCGCATGTCCAATACGCGAGTAGTGAATATTGGACATGCATTTAATTTTTACGATGTCGATTTTAAATCTAATAGTTTCCCCTTATTTTTTACAAGGTTGTGTATGGGTTGATCATCAATATTATAATGGTTCTTTAGAGATTTAGCGGATTCACCATTTTCAAACTTTTGAATAATTTTAAGTTTTTGTTTAATTGAATGCACAACTCTTGCATTTGCCCATAATTTTTGTGATTTCTAAACAAAAAAAAAAAAAAAAAAAGTTACTATAAAAAAAAATTCTGACATTCCTGACATAAATAAACAAAATTTGTCCTTTTGCGGTGCGACAGAACCCAACAATCGATGCGATGCACTAAAACAAACTAACATTTGGTCTCTTTTTTTTTGAGTGGTGGGTGTGAAGACAGCGGAGTTGCAAGATAATAGGCACATTGATCTCCCAATGATGACTTATAATGCGCTTCTTCTTCCTTATTTACAACTTGCACTATATCTGTTTATACCTATTCTACTTATTACTTGAATTTTATGATTTCTCATTAATATATATATATATATATATATATATTTTTTTTTTTTTTTTTAAATTTGGAGTCTTGAAGTGTCCCAGTTAATCCGATCCCAGTAAATCGAATGAATGTAGTTAATAAGAAATGTAGTGATATACAATAGGATAAAGTGACAAATTAAGATAGGATAAGATGACTAAAATAATATGGAGGTAAAATAAGATTACATTGCAGTGGTAAGATCACATTGCAGTAATAAGTTACACATAACTTATTAGGCCCTATTCTTACCGGAAAATTCAAATTCGTCCATAACATGTGGTCAGTAGCATACAGAACATGTCGGAAACAGAAGCAAGCAAATGCCATTTTTTTCATAACTTCGGTGGATGACCTCTGACGAACATATTGAAATTGTGAGTGACACTGCAATGTGATCTTATTTTATCTACATATAATTTTAGTCATCTTATCCTATCTTAATTTGTCACTTTATCCTATTGTATATCACTACATTTCTTATTCATTTCTTCTAGTTCACTTCTTATATATACCATAGATTCAATAACACTATTTATATAAATATTATATATAATTTGTATGTAATAAGTCTTTTAAAATTACATTTTTTAAATAAAGTATATTCAAAATAATAAAAAAAGAAGTATAAAACTAATTCCCTTTGAGGTTTCGTGAAACAGGTAATTCAAAAGAGTATTCAACATAACCAAATTTTCACAACATAATACCAAAAACATAAAAAGGTCTCTAGAAGGCTGTATCTCCTATAATAGTTATTATGAAGCAGATTCATTTTGCATGACTTATTGGAAACAACAAAGATTATTAGAGTAGTTTTGAATTAGACAACTTATGGCATGACAGAGTCTGCAACTCACATGTATTCTAGTAGTTTTAATGAAAATAACCAAGAAAGAACATAATAGAGGAAATGGTCTCAACAAATTAATCCACAGTGAGTGCACATCAACTTACTGTATTTCTTCGATTCTAAGACGCACTTTTTTTCTCCTATAAACATCTCTAAAAACGGGGTGCATCTTGGAATTGATGACGTCTTACAATCACAGTTTTTTTTCAAATTTTCCTGCGCTTTGCACAGCACCACACATTTTGTTTTTACATGGAAACCCCCGCCTCCAAGTTTGACCATTATCGCATTCTCCAATTCCATTGGAGAATAAAGTGGCATCAGTTGTTTGGTTTTTAGGAGCATTAGCAACTAAGGCCATATTGCTCCGGGGATATGCGCTGGTCATTCCCTGACCTTTCCGCATCCTCCGTATTTGGTGGTTATGGGCTCGAACCCTGGTCTAATCAAGAAGCATGTGCACGCACTGCTGCTCCTGCCCACCTGGCTACAGAGGCTCCAGTGGCATGAGTGATTTCACGTGCTTTCGAAATGTGAAGCCACCGTTATTTCATTGTAGTGGAGCTCACTCAGCAAAAACTAGGAAGTTTTGTTTGTATCTTCGAAAGTACGTAAGAAGTGGAGTTACTGTATTTCGTTAATTCTGATCCCTTATTGCACATTAAAATGTCAATAGAGCCGTGGGTCGACATTTTGACATTAGTGAAGTAAATGTTCGTCGTTGGAGAAATGATCACAATTCCGTATTTTCGTGCAAAGCAACAACCAAGTGCTTTACAGAGCCTAAGAAAGGAAGATTTCCACAAGTCGATGAAGCTGTGATACATTTTGTAACGGAGACATGTGCAAAAGGATTACCCATCACTTGCCAAGCCATGCAATTGAAAGCCGGAGAAATTGCCAAGTCCCTCGGAATAGAGAAAATCATTTTTAAAGGTACTCGCGGCTGGTGAGACAGACTCATGTGTCATAGTGGATTATCGTTAAGGCGCCGACCATCTATCTGTCAAACAATTCCTGCACACTTTCAACAGAAGCTGATTAACTTTCAGCGACAGGTGATGAAATTAAGGAAAAAATATGAGTTCAAATTGGAAATGCTGATGAAACCCCAGTCTTCTTCGATATGCCTCAAAATTACACCGTCAACGCTAAAGGTGCTAAAGAAATCAAGATTATAAGCATGGACCATGAAAAGCAGCGTATCACCGCTGATGGTCGAAAGTTGCCATCATATTTAATTTTAAATCGAAAAACCACCGAAGAATGAAATTTTCCCCAAAGATGTTATTGTGCATGCACAAAAAAATGGATGGAAGTCAGCAGAGTTTATGGAAGACTGGCTAAATGCTGTGTGGAATAGACGTCCTGGAAGTCTTTGTAACCCACCCAGCATGCTAGCACTTGATGCATTTCATGGACATTTGTCCGAACGGGTCAAAAATAAAATCGTGCAAAAACGTGGTGACTTGGTTGTCTGGTGAGTATGGGTATGGCACACCCAGGATCCCGAGCCGGATATCATCATTCTTCTTTTTCTTGGTGAGTCCCTTCTGATTCTTGTTTTCTCTCTCTCTCTCTCTCTCTCTCTCTCTCTCTCTCTCTCTCTCTCTCTCTCTCTCTCTCTCTCTCTCTCTCTCTCCCCCTCTCTCTCTCTCTGGTAATTCAGATTTTTTTTTTTTTTTTGGCTGGTGCAGCATAAGCTTTAGGCTTCCTTGCACCATATGCTAATAATAATAATAATAATTCCTGGTGGCATGACTAGCCAACTTCAGCCACTCGACGTTTCAGTCATTTAAGGATTATTTGAGAAAGGAATATGAATCCTAGCTGCTGACCAACAACTTTCTGCTGACACCTTCCGGAAAAATTAAGAAAGTGCCGGCATCAAAATTGGCAGAATGGGTATCAACAGCTTGGAAGCTGATCCCAGAAAGAATAGTCAAGCACTCATTTAAAATACGTTGCATCACCAACGCTCTCAATGGCTAAGAAGATGATATATTATGGGATAATGAAGATAATGATGGCTCAGAAGAATCTGACTCTGAATGTGAAGTAGACTCTGATATTGATTCAGATGCAGATATCGATGATTCAGAAGGAAGTGATGAATAACATACCTACTGATAAATACCGGTATTATTGTTGTTAGTAAATTGAATTCAATTATAATAAAAATATTTGTTAGATTTTCTTTTTCTTAGAATCAAAGCTTTTTTTTCTGAAATAAAGGTACTGAAATTAAGGTGCGTCTTACAATCGATGGCATCTTAGAATCGAAGAAATATGGTATTATATGTGGAGAATGGGTTAAAAAAAAAAAAGAAAAAAGCACAGATAAAATACACTAAATTAAATACAAAATACTTACATGTAACAAAAAAAAAATTTCACATAAAACTTTTGCTTTTTTTTACCTCTTCATCTTTTTTACGTCTTTTTTCCTGTTCCTCTAAATATTCCATCTGCATTCTTAGTCTCTGTTCTTCAGCACGTTGTGCAAGCCGTTCTTCCTCTAATCGCTCATTTTCTTTCTCTTGTTGAGCTCTTTTCTTCTTTTCCTCTATCTGCACAACATAAGATGACAAAAATTTAAGAGAAAGGATTATAAATTCCTTTATTTGTGTTTATTTAACTATCTGTACAAATAACATTTATGAAGTATAATGCCAGGCTTTTTGAGGAGTTAAAATTTATTACTGCTTCTGTATATACACAAGGTAAGGATTATGTGAAATATGTAGACGTCCATATTTTAACTTGTCTAGAAGAGCAATGAGCCATTATTTTTACACAGACTGCTATATGGAAATATTACAAAGTAAGGTCAGAGAGTACCACAACAATGATTCTATATTTTTAAAATTGTTGACATCTTTGAATTAAGCATGATTTAAAGAAAATCTTCAAAATCAATATATACCAGACTAAATGAAATCATTTAAAAATGATACAAAAATTAAAAATTTAATGTGTGTGCTCAAAATAAATCAAACAAATTTGAAAGGAGGTTGAAATCCAACCCCTACATTAATATACAAATTGACAAACAATTCAGCAATACCTATTTAACACCATTTCACCTATCTATCCCCCCTCCAATAGTTTGTCTAGTTCTTCCTTGAATTTATTCAAACCATCTACTTCCACGACAACGGATGGAAACTTCATTCCACCAATCAACCACCCGTTGGCTGAAAGCAAACATCTGCACATCTATTCTGCAACTATCCTTCCTTAATTTGAATTTATGTCACCCCATGTGCATAGTCTGAACAAAGGAAGAATCCCATCAGCATTCAGTTTTTTCAAGCCATTTAAAGCCTTAAACACCTCAATCAGATCACTTTGCATGTGCTAGTCTCCAGATGCTGCAGTCTGCAGAACTGAAGCATTTCTTGCTAAGAGCACCCCTCTGTTCCCCTCACTAGTCTCGTTGCCCTTCTCAACAAGACTGGTCATGCATCAGTAATGTCATGTATGTACTCAATTATTAAAAATGAGATATTTTATTAGCAGCATTCTATTTCATAAAATTTCCACTTCAAGGAAATTGAACTTTAAAGTATCACTTAAATAGTTCATCTGCAAAAATTCATTGCTACAATCTCAAAGTAAAATTGCCTATATGTCATTCACCCTACAATGTGACTAAATCAATGCTCTGATATGCATCTCCACACTGGCATCTAATAATCACTTTACATGGAAAACTGTCTGGTGTCTTTTTGAGAACTATAATTTTATAATAAATATTATTAGATTCTTTATTGTTAATTTTGTGTTATTTTTAATATTGTTAATTGACTGTGCACTTCCACATTACATTTCCCTGATGTGAGATAGCCCAGTTAATTGCAAATTTACAATCATCACCACCAAATTTTCCAAGTTCAACTATTTCAATAAAATAGTAGATTTGTTTTTTTATAAACAGATACAATTGCAATTGGAAACACTGCACATAATATATAGAGTGGGATATAGTGTAAAAAAAATTATGGAGGTCCTAAAGTCTCGAAACTTTATTAGACAGTTGGGCAGACAACTTGAGTAGTCGGACCCGCTAATTTTCGTAAAGTCGAAAAAATGCTATTCATTTATTGTGATTTTTCCTTGCAGTGGATCTGCGCTCTCATTACGGATTTAAAATAAACTTTGTGGATTTTTCTCAAATCGATAGTATAGGCTATTTTTGAAATATTAAATTTTAGAAATATAATTTTAAGGCAAAAGAATTTTCTTACCAGCGGTTTTCTTCAGGAACGGCTACATTCGGCTGAGATATACTATACTATCCATTTCGAAAGGTATTGAAATAGCATATATCTGGTAGAGGGGTGAAGGAAAAAGCAAGCTTTTGTCCTAAACCCTTAGGGAGTAATTATGAGTATAAAGGGAGATGATGTCTTAAACAAGTGTTGTGTGCATAATTGTAAATCATGAACTGTGTTTAAATTAGAAATAAAAACTACAGTTTCTTAATTGTGTTCTTATGTGTGTGTTCCTCAACTGTACATGAAATATGTCATGTTCTCACCAAAATAAGCCTCACAGCTTTTGCTACATATGCAGAGAAGTGATATTAAAAAAAGGACTTCATCTCCCTTTATAATTACTCCACATGCAAGGGTTTAGGACAAAAGCTTGCTTTTTCATTTGTCCCCCTATTAGTTGGCCCTTGAGGTTGTCACAGACATTCTCTCAGATATGCCAGACAAGCTGTACTTGCTACCTGGGAGTCTAAAATGCTGATGGAACTGATATTCGGCTGACACTCAAGTCAAGTGGACCCAATTTTGGTGAAGTCTGGATGGTCTGTGTCAGCCAAATCCTCTGTTTGCACCTTCATGATGGTAGGACTGTTAGTAATCCTGGGTATAATTCTCCATGCACAAGCACACGGTGGGTGACCACCCAGGTGTGAACGGTGCCTCCGTAGCCAGGTGGGCATGAGTAGCAGTGCATAGCACACGCTTCTTGATTAGACCAGGGTTCGAGCCCGTGACCACCAAATACAGAGGACGTGGAAAGGTCAGGGAATGACCACAGAATATCCCCGGAGCAATATGGCCTTAGTTGCTAATGCTCCTAAAAACGAAACAACAACAACAACAACCAGGTGTGAACAAACGTAAGCAGGGGTTGAGGTGTGGTGCCCACACGACATGGAGGAATGCCGCCCCTCTGTGTAACCAGGCAGTACTAGGTGGTAGATGACTCTCATCAACCAGTGCAATACCACCACTTTGCTTATTGGAGGCTTGAAGTGGTGAAACCCATGTTTAGTCTCCAGAGCTAAGTTCTGGTCAACCCTTCCACATCTCTTCCATCATGCAGTATGATTGATGACTTTTGAGGTCATGATGAACATTGTGGCGACATCCAATCTTCCTTACATTTTGAGGGTACAGCTCTAAAACGGTGTTCGCAGGCTGGCTGCTAGTTAGTACACTGGACAGAACGTATGGTAACTCTCTAGGAGGCTTCTAGATCAGATAGTGTATAATCTTGCTACCTCTACTCTGCCGGATAGTGACTGGAGGGAGTCCGAGTAGTGTGTATGTGGGGGGCATTGTCGAGGCCACGTTATGACAAGGATCTGGGTATATCCTTACCACATGTATGCCATATCCAAAAATTACATTACTTAATACAGCATGTATGAAGCACTGAAATCAGGCAACAAGTCAGCGTTGTTATGGAAGCCTATATGAGAGCTTGAAGGACAGTGTGAATGCCCTCGAAGGATCAAAACTGAAGGGCCCATCAAGCTCTCAGCTGCCCACATCAACGCCAGAGCTTGCACTTGGTCATCACGCAACACAGTGGCAACCCCCAAGGCAGAATGCACTGGTCTCACAGGAACTAGTAGTTGTTGGTGACTCTATTGTCAGGGAAACAGGGAACATGCTTTGTAAAAATGATAGGTAGAACAGGACCAGGGTATGTCTGCCAGGGGCAAAAGTTGATGACGTTGTAGAGCGGATATCATCTTTTAAGGGCACAAAAGGTGATATAGTTGTATATGTTGGCACTAATGATATTAAGAGTAGGAGACCGGCAGAATTACTTAACAAGTACAGGTCACTGTTGAAAAAAAAGCCGTAAATTAGGGTTGAATTTGAAAGTGTCTGCAATTCTGCCCACACACGATAGCAGGGAGTATATGATGAGAGCCTTGTCGATCAATTCAGCCCTGGAAAGTTTGTGCAAGGCTCAAGGGGTAGGATTTTTTTCAGCCTGGTCTCTACTTGTTAACAGGAGAGACTGCTTCTGCTGGGATGGGATACATTAAATAGAAAAGGTGCAAGAATATTTTCTGATGCTATCGAGACAGTGTTAGGTGGGTCGGAAAACTGCTAGCTTGGGGGGTTACAAGGACTAATAGATTAACAGTAGCCACTGGCAAAGGTGAAAGTGATTCTTGCACTGCTTCTAATGGAATGAGCAGCAGGTTGGAAAACAGAATGCAGAATATTTCAGAGACTGCTGGGAGTCATTACAGTACAGATAAACCCATGGGCTGTGTAAGGGTAGCTAAGAAAAAGAACATGTGCATGTATACTTGTGTGTACACCAATGCTAGGAGTTTGGTAAATAAATTTGATGAATTTGAGGTATTGCTCAAAACATCAAAGGCAGATATTGTTCGGATATCAGACATGGTGTCATACAGATATAAGGAATGCAGAACTGGAATTTGGGGAGTACAATGTGTACAGAAAGGATAGACAGGATAGGAAGGGAGGAGGGGTTATGCTATTAATTAAGAAACACATAAATCCAAGGAAGTGAAGCCAGTCAACATTGCTGGACAGTGCAGTGTCGAGTCAGTTTGGTGTGACATAAGCATTGGGAGATCAAAATTGAGAGTACTAGTTGCTATAGACCTAATGACTCTGATAAGTATAATAAGAAACTGTACAGGGAAATAGAGTGGGCTAGTAAATCAGGGAGTCTTATAAGGGGGATTTTAATTTCCCACATATTGACTGGAATTTGTGGATTGGTCACTCACACACAAGCAAGGCTTTTGTGGATTTATTTGATGACTGTTTTCTACATCAGCATGTTCGGGAGGCAACTAGAGGGAGTAATACTCTTGATCCGATTATCAGTAGTGATTCTTCATGCATTAAGAATCTGCAGATAAAGGAACCACTAGGTGGCAGTGATCACAGTGTGCTGAAGTGGGATTTACTCAAAGAGGTAGCTCCCATCAGGGGTAAAGGGAAGGGTTTTTGCTTTCATAAAGGCGACTACGTATTTAAATACATAGTATTTAAATTCTATAGAGTGGGACCAACTGATGATGTTACCAACAGCAAATTCAAAATGGGAAGCATTCAAAGAACTTATCTTGGAAGCTACTAAGCTTTACATACCAACTAAGAAATATTGTTCAAGGTTGAGGCCTAAATGGATGTATGATGAACTAATGAGACATATGGCAGAGAAGAAAAATGTATGTGATACATATAAATTATCATGTGACACAGAAGCCTATGATAGATATAAGCTGATCTGTAACCAAGTTTCAAAGAAGGTTAGGCAGGAGAAGGCAGATTACAAGAAATCTTTGGCAAAGGATGCAAAGAAAAACAGCAAAGAGTTCTTTCCTTATGTAAACTCTAGAAGGAAGGGGATGAATCACATTGGTCCACTTGATATCGATGGTTCAACTGTTGATGATCCTGCTCAGGTAGCTAACAAACTAAATGAATATTTTGCATCAACATTCACACATGAGGAGTTATTCAGCGAGGGGAATGCCAGAGGTGTATTCAACTCTGGCAGTAAGCTAAATAATCTTGTAAAAACTGAATCTTGTAAAAACTGAGTAAAGTGAAGGAGAAATTGTTGAAGATAAACACAAGAAAGGCACCTGGGGGTGGTGATATCTATCCAGTTATATTAAAGGAGGCAGTAAAGGAAGTAAGCAAACCCTTAGCTATAATTATGAGAGCTTCCTTGGACTCAGGGGAGGTACCCATGGGCTGGAGATGTGCAAATGTGATCCCAATTTACAAAGGAGGATCAAAGGCTGACACAAGTAATTATAGACCTGTGAGTTTAACTTCTGTTCCAGCAAATTAATGGAGGCACTGGTTAAATAAGCACTGCGGGATCATCTAGACAAGACTTCAGTTATAGCTCGGACACAGCATGGTTTTGTTAAGGAAAGTCTTGCCTGACCAATTTAATTGGATACTATGATGCAGTCACAAAAGAACTGCAAGCAGGGAATAACTTTGATATTATATATTTGGATCTTAGAAAGGCTTTTGATACTGTTGCACATGGAAGACTGCTGCACAAATTGGAGCAGTGTAGCATTGGTGGCAAATTGTTGCTATGGATAAAGGGATGGTTGAGTGGCAAAAGACAGAGAGTGGTAATTAATGGACACTGCTCATCGTGGACTAATGTTATTAGTGGAGTCCCTCAGGGTTCAGTGTTGGGTCCATTATTGTTTTCTGTATTTATAAATGATATTGATGATGGTATATCAAGCTTAATGTTCAAGTTTGCAGATGATACAAAGGTTGGCAGGGTTGTTAAGGACACTACTGACGTTATGCTGCTGCAACAGGATCTGGAAAGGTTGAGCAGATGGGCTGAGAGGTGGCAAATGAAGTTTAACATTGACAAATGTAAAGTACTACATATGGGAAACAGTAACCACAGAGCAACGTATAAACTCTGTGGTACTACACTGACAGTGGTAGAGAATGAAAAGGACCTGGGGGTTATTGTGCAGGCAGATATGAAGTTCTCTCAGCAGTGCAGATGGGCTGCAAGAGTAGCTCATGGGGTCTTGTCAATGATATACAGGAATTTTTCTAGGAGGGATAAGGAGGTGATTATTCCCTTGTATAAGGCAATGGTCAGGCCACACCCTGGGTACTGTATACAGGTCTGGAGGCCTCATTTCAAGAAGGATGTAGAGCTGCTGGAATGAGTACAGAGAAAGGCAACAAGATTAGTGAATGGAACAAAGGGTTGCTCTTATGAAGAAAGGCTTAAGTTTTGCAAATTACAGTGTCTGGAGACTAGGGACCAGCGAGGTGATCTGATAGAGGTGTATAAAGCCTTGAATGGTTTGAGCATGCTCAATGCCGATGGGATTCTTCCTCTTGCTCAGAATAATCACATGAGAGGGCATAAATTCAGATTGAGGAAAGATATATGTAGGATAGATGTGTGGAAATTTGCCTTTAGGCTGCGAGTAGTTGGTTGGTGGAACAGACTTCCATCCCTTTTTATGTAAGTTGATAGTCTAAATAAATTTAAGGCTCAGCTGGACAGGTATTTCGAACGAACGGAGGGGTGAAATGGAAGTGTTTTTTTTTTTTTTTTTTTTCGGTGATGCTGCATAAGCTTGCTTTCTTGCATCATATACCTCTACTAATGCTAATGTCCCACCTAGTTTTTCTTACTATTGAATACACCATGAATTGTCAAACTAATAGAGTAAGCTTTTCTGAAAAGATCTAAATCTCCCAAACACTTCCTAATTCATTTCACAAATATATGTGGTCTCAATTCTAATCTCAACCGATGTCCATTTCCACGTGCAGTCTGCCAACCCCATGTACTTTTTCTGACAGAATCTCAGTTATCGGTTGATTCGACTACTGCTCATCTCAAGTTGCCCAAATTATTCACTGTATGATTCCTTTCACCTCAAAGGTGGTACACTTGTGCATATGTCCATTCCGATATGCATTGTCAGAGACCTGGTAATTTGGAATCTCCTCTTTTCGATCTTCTGTGGCTTAAAATCACTCTACCTCATTGTGTCAAATTCATCTGTTGTCTCTACTCTTTTCCAACTCCACCAATCACTTGGAGCTCATTGACTTCCTCTCTTCGCAACTTGACTTTCTCCAGTCCAACTTTACTAACAGTGAGGTAATTTTCCTTGGTTACTTTAATGTTCACAACTCCAGCTAGCTTCCGTTTTCTAGTCACACCGATCCAGCTGGTCGAGATGCTGAGGCTTTTGTAATTACTAATGATCTTACACAGATTGTTCATTTAGCTACAAGAATACCAGACAATCCTAACTATACAGCCAACACACTTGATCTTTTTCTCACAAACAACTCTTTTAAGTACACGGTCGAAGTGAGAGGTCCTTTAGGCACCTCAGATAACAACTTGGTGATTGTCTCTTCTCCAATGGAGCCTTTATCCCATGGCTATTCCCAACCTTGTATTGTTGTTGTTGTTGTTGGGTTTTTAGGAGCATTAGCATCTAAGGTCATATTGCTCCGGGGATATGCGGTGGTCATTCCCTGACCTTTCCGCATCCTCCATATCTGGTGGATCACGGGCTCGAACCCCGGTCTAATCAAGAAGCGTGTACGCACTGCTGCTCCTGCCCTCCTGGCTATGGAGGCGGCGTCAACCTTGTACTGTTTGGCATTACAAGAATGCAAAATGGGATGTCCTGCGAGATTTCTTTTCTTCATTTCCTTGGTCAGATTACTGTTTCAAAACTTCTGATGTAAACATTTGTTCAGATCGTGTCAGTGAAATTATTCTCGCAGGAATGGAATCCTTTATCCCACACTCCACTTTAAAATCTCGTCCTTTATCTAAACCTTGGCTTTCCAATTTTCCAATAAGGCTCTTCAAGAGAAGAACGTTGCGTATCATAATTGGCTTATTTCTAATTCTTCAGTTTCATTTTCTGCCTACACCAACGCTCGCAACAATTGTAAAGCAGTTATTAATCAGTCCAAACTAGAGTTTGAACAGGGCAAGAGTAGAAAACTTGCTTCTTGCCCTAATGGTAGCCAAGCATTCTGGTCTCTTGCCAAAGCTATTGGCTGCAACTTTTGCCCATCTCTACTCCCACCTCTGTCCAAACCAGATGGTTCTGTTGCCCCTTCAGCCAAGGATAAAGCTGACCTGCTAGCATCCCATTTTTCTTCCAACTCATGTATTAATGATCTTGATAAAACATCTCCCACCATTCCCAACATGCTCTATTCAATGCCTCCTGTGTCTTCCATCAAAAGGATGTCAGAAGGATTTTGATGAATCTTGATGCTAAGAAAGCTCCAGGTCCCGATAGTATTTCTCCACTTGTTCTCAAAACCTGTGCTCCTGAACTTACTCCTGTTCTTTGCTGCCTTTTTTCACTTTCTTATTCCAAAGGTGTTTTTCCTTCTGCTTGGAAATTTGCTCATATCCGGTCAGTTCCTAAAAAGGGTGACAAATTCCTCCCATCCAATTATCGTCCCATTGCAATTACTTCTACTCTTTCTAAAGTAATGGACAAATCAATTAACCGCCAACTTTTAAACTATCTAGAAATCTTCCGTCTGATCAATGATCGTCAGTATGGATTCCATCAGTGTCAATCCACTGGTGATATTCTGGCTTATGTTACCCATTTCAATGGAAAGGTTCGGTGAAACACAAGCAGTTGCCCTTGACATCTCAAAGGCTTTCGATCGTGTTTGGCATAAAGGTCTTCTAAACAAGCTTCCATCTTATGGTTTGCCAATTGTTTTTTGTAATTGGTTATTCAGTTTTCTCTCTGATCGCTCACTAAGGGTGATGGTAGATGGCTATCTGTCTTCTAACTTCTCCACTAATGCCGGTGTCCCCCAAGGTTCAATTCTTTCCCCCACTCTTTTCCTCTTGTATATTAATCACCTTCTTCCATTGACTGGAAATCCTATCCATAGTTTTGCCTATGATTGCACATTGCATTCCACTTTGCATTATGAGAAACCTTGCCCTGCTCAATCAGCTTCAACTTCTCAAAAATCTGCTACCAATTCCTTAAATGCCGATCTTCAGGTAATTCTTCATTGGGACAAAGACAACTTGGTTGATTTCAATCCTTCTGAAACTCAGTCTTGTCTTATATCTTGCAAAAAGGATTCTTCTGCTCCTATGCTTTTCTTTGGTGACACTCCAATTTCTAGGCAAAATGATATATCTCTTTTGATTACCCTGACTTCTAATCTCCCTTGGCACAAGCACATTACAAATGTTGCTTCCTCTGCAACTAAAAAACTTGGTTTTCTCTTTCGCTCTTGGTGTTACTTTTCTTCCAAACAGCTGTTCACTCTGTACAAATCGCAAATCCGTCCTACCATGAAATATTATTCCTACATCTGGGGTGGTTCCCCCAAAACCTCTCTCAGGCTTCTTGACTGTTCAGAAGAGGGAAATTAGGTTAATTAATGATTCATCTCTAACAGAGTCTCTACACTCGCTGTCTCATAGACATACTGTTTCTGCTGCATGCCTCTTCTACAGATATTTCCATGGGCACTGTTCTGAATTGGCTTCTATAATTCCCACTCTCTCTTTAAACACAGTCTGAACACATACCGCCACCAGCCAACATCCATTTACTGTCCAACTTCAAACTCACAGAACCAACTTTTCATCTTCCTCATTTATTCATTTAACTGCCATTTTCTGGAACAACCTTCCTTCATATGTATTTCCTGAAAATTACAGTGTACAGAAATTCAAATCCAGTGTCATCAAATATCTTCTTTCTTCTTCTCAACCTCCAACCCAAGCACAGTACTAAGTACTATATGTTGTAATACCTCTCGTGTTTAGGGTTTACATAAAAAAAAAAAAAAAAAAACATTCTATTTCAATACCTTTCAAATTACATTTCACCTGGATGCAGCTGTTCCTGAAGAAAACTCAAGGTAAGAAAATTCTTCTGCCTTAAAATATAATATTTCTAAAATTTAATATTCCAAAAATAGCCTATATAGTCCATTTATGAAAAATCCACAAAGTTTATTTTAAATCTGTAATGAGAACGCAGATCTACTACAAGGAAAAATCACAATAAATTAATAGCCTTTGTCCGACTTTAAGAAAATTAGGAGGTCTCGACTACTCAAGTTTTCTGCCCAACAATATATAGAGCAGCTGCTCAGTATAACTTCTGTGAGTTATAAGTTATTACCTAAATGGTTGGCATCAATTTCCTCCCTGAAATAATTTTGACAAATTCTCATAAGAAATATGTTCAAAAACTCAGATATGTGCTTAAAAAGTTCTCATCACCTTTCGTTTTCAAATATCGTAGGTTAATAACTGAAAACCAAGAACTGCAGTAGGTGTAATAATCTTTTCCATCTATTTTATTTATTTAATTTTTTTTTTCTAGAACATTCGAGAGATTTCTAGAGCCTTTGGGAGCTTTCTAAAACATCTGAGAATGTTCCGGAACATTCTAGAATATTCGTTTGTGTGGAAGATATGTTGTGATGTTTCCAGAAGGTCCTAGAACTGTTGACAGATTTCTCTAGAAACATTGCGAGCATTCTAGAAACCTCTCTATCAATATATATATGAGTGGTTTCCGCACCAAGCAAGCATTTTTGTATTTCAAAAAGTGTTTTCAGAGAGAGAGAGAGAGAGAGAGAGAGAGAGAGAGAGAGAGAGAGTGATAAACAAAGTGAACAAGCATTTTAGTGAATTAGTGTTTGCAAATAAGTGTTGTGTGCATAAATGTAAATCATGAACTGTGTTTAAATTAGAAATAAAAATCTACAATTTCTTAATTGTGCTCTTATGTGCATGTGGTGTACATGAAATATGTCATGTTCTCAGCAAAATAAGCCTGATAGCTTTTGCTACATATGCGGAGAAGTGATATTAAAATCACAGCAGAAGCCACTGTCACAACTTGTGAGAATAACCTATGAGCTCTATTTTGGATGTAAGGTTGAAGATCAAGATAAAGTATGGGCTCGAAAGACTTCCTGTAGCTCATATTCAAGGACATTAACAGGCTGGCTTAGAGGCAGTCATAAATCGATGCCTTTTGTTGTTCCAGTGATATGATGGGAACTTCGAGACCACATAAAAGATTGTTAGTTTTGCCTGACCAATAATTTTGGTTTTTCTGGGCAATCCAAGCATAAAGTAGAGTATCCCAACATACCTTCTGCTCTAAGGTCAGTTCCTCATGATGAGACAATGCCACTGCCAAAGCCACCAGAAACTTATGGACTAGATTCTGGTTCAGAATCGGAAAGAAGTTGCCAGAAAATGCAGAACCCAGAACGAGTACAGATGAAGACTTGATACTGCAAGGCTGCATCTAATTACTCAGGTAGAGTTGGATTTGGTCAGAGATACGGAACTCCACTAAACCAAGGCTCAATTAGTAGGATCAGCAGATTTCAGCAGTGAAATCTTCTTGAAAAGGGCATCAAAGTGTCTTTTTATATGAAGAGGCAATTTAACATAATGTCTTATTACTCCATGGATGGTGCTTTGGTTTATTGTGAAAATATCCAGGAATTAATAAAAGAGTAACATCTGGAGCATGTCCCCGAGCAGTGGAGACTTTTAAATGATTCATCCAAGGTCATTTGGAAAGTAGTTTTACTCCATAATGGAAATAAGTATCCATCTATACCACTGGCCCATGCAGTTCGCATAAAGGAAACTTATGAGAACCTATAGGTTCTTTTGCAAACATCTGTTTAGTATGCTATCAAGAACACAAATGGAATATCTGTGCTGGCCTAAAAGTGGTAGCTTTGCTGACTGGGTTGTAAGGTGGATACACTAAATACTGCTGCTTTTTATGTATGGGACAGCTGAGCAAAGGATTGCCACTACGGGGTAAAAAAAATGGTTTGTGTGAACACACAAACCATTGACAAACTATGACAGGCCAGAAAAATGTAGCACATCTTATTTTGGTGGATAAGTCAAAAATCTATTTACCTCTACTGCACATCAAGCTAAGTTTGATAAAAATATTTGTGAAAGTGATGGACAAAAACAGAGGATTTTCTTGTTTGAGGCAAAAGTTTCCTTGAATCAGTGAGGCTAAAATAAAAAAAACAGAGAGTTGGGATGCAACATGTTGTTAAAGCTTCATTTCCTACATTTCCATTTAGACTTTTTTTTCCTGAAAATTTGGGAGCAGTCTCTGATGAACATGGTGAAGGGTTTCACCAGGATTTTATTCAAATGGAAAAAAAGATACCAGGGAAAATGAAGTCCAAATATGTTGGCAGACTACTGTTGGATTCTTGTATGGGAGACACCAATGGATGATTATAAAAGGCAAGAATTAAAAAATATGTGTTTTGTTATCAGATAAGCATTTTTGTTTATCTGATAACCCATTATTTAATATTTTGTACTGTATTTAACATTTTTTACTAGAAATGGAGAAGGGATTAAAGTCAAAACTGAGTGTCTAATAAAAAAGTTTTTTTTACTAGAAGCTCAGTTTTGACTTTAATCCCTTCTCCCTTAAAATTGCAGTGGCATATCCAGGTATCACGGTAAGGGTGGTCATGGCGGCCAGGTGTTTGAATGGTTTTTTTTTTTTTTTTTTTTTTAGATAGACCTAGGAACACTTATACATGCACAAGTTTTATTAATTATTGTTTTATTGATTGATCAATGTTTCATTGATTATTATCTTTATTTGAATATTAGGAAAGCATGTGAATAATAATAGGTATTAATCACAAAAAATGACAATAATATATTATTTCCAAACATCTGGCAATAGAACACACGGAACAAATAAGTTTATGAAATACACACGTGTACATAAGAAAATTATAAAAGGAAAGAATAATAGAAGTACGTGTAGAGGCAGATTTACAGTGAAGCTTAAGCTCCAGGGCCCCTCAATATGTTCTTATTGTCATATGTTTTTGTACAATTTGAAAAAGTAAGCTATTTTAACCACCAATGTCTCTTTCCATTCTGACTTCCCCTCCGTCACACTGTTGTGTTGGGTGGCATTGGAGTCATGGGCGCCAGCAGGATATTTTGGAAGGTGGTGCATGTGGAAATAAATTTTTGTTCACCAAATTTTGGGGGAAAAAATGCATTATTTTAATTAAGTTAAGTCTGACTGATTTACGTGTACTGTTGAGCCAATGTTTCGTGACTGGCAGGAGAAAGGACTTGTATTGTTTTAATGTTTCAATAGATTACTTCAATATCCAAGGTGGTACGCTTGCACCACCTTTGGACTTTGAATGTCCATGGTGCAAGGCGGTGCACTTTACATGACTTTGCACCATGCTGCCTTCGCCCATGGTCTGAGTGACCATCGGCTTTAAAAAAAATACAAAGAAATTTTGCAATCTTTTTCTTAAAGAGGGTCCACAAAACCTCCATCCCCCCTGCACAGCTATGAAAAATGCTGTGCTGCCTTTTTCTGTTGCACATTCTGTATTGCCAATTTTCTTGAACGGCAATACTCTGCTGAAAACTAAAGGTCTCTTCGGCTTTCTTGTGATTCATTTGTATTACGATGCCTTTCAATATCACTTAATTTGGCTGTCAGTGTGCATTTACAATGTTTACAAAAACATTTTAAATAATCATCATCTAATTTGCAGAGCCAGTTCTTAGATTTTTAGATCTTTAAGTCATTGATTAATATATAGTCAACACGAAAGTGTTGACTATATTTTTTGCTCATTTTCAAAAAAAAGGGGCAAAATTACAAACTATAGTTTAATATCTATAAATAATATCTATATGTATATCTATAAATAATATCTATAAATAATATCTATATATAAATATTATGCCCAGTTGCATTTAATCTGACTTATAGTTTAATATGAAAATTCATAATCGAAAAAAAAAAAATTAGTTACCTACTAAAGTAAGTGAATCATCACAAATGAAAAAGGGCAAGTTTTTGTCAACACTCTGTTAAACCTTTTCAGAAGAGTGGTTTGCATGGAGAAATGATTTAAGTTATTGCATCTTTGTTCTAGGCAGTCTACTATAATTTGAAAGTAAATTCTAAGTAATTCGAACCAGCATAAGGTGAACCAGCATAAAGCGACCCTCCATATTAGGAAAATTAGACCGTCGAATTTCAAAGAAAAGAAGTTGGAAGAGTTCTGAGTGATCCAGGGCCATGCTGAACCATTTTAGTACCTGAGGCAAGAATGAAAAATTGCACCCACTATTAATCATGGTAACATCGGCAATTATTTAATCTTTCTTTTGACACCCCTTTCAGCTTTTAATCTGAGGCAAGAGCCTTGTTCGCCTCACCCTCGGCACGGCTCTGGGGTGACTGGTGGAAATTCATATTATATTTTTTTTCTGATGTGTAAATGATCCAACAATGAACTTTCAATTAAAAAAAAAAAAAAATACTGACATCAGAATAATTAAATTACAAACCGTTCTCTCGAATTGTTTGAGACGTCATGGACCAATCATAATTTGTAAACTTTAAGTGCACCACCTTTGGATTTTGAAGTAATACACAATTTTTAATATTTTCATTAAGTTATTGAAACATTAAACAATACAAATTCTTTCTTTCGAAATAAAAGTACTTTCTCCCACTGAACACGAAATGTTGGCTCAGTCGTAAATCAGTGAAATTTAACAATTTAAATATTGCATGTATTCGAAAATTTGGTGAGCAAAAAATTTATTTCTGCATGCACCACCTGTCAAAATATTCTGCCAGTGCCCGTGCCCATTAAATATGGTGCCATTTCTTCTATTCTCCCTATCCTGTGAACTTCTCTGACCATGTAGTCACCCAGAGCATAAAGAGGAAATTCATTCATAAAATCACTCACTTATTACAGAATCACTACAAAGTTGGCATTGCATTGCGCATATAAAGCAAACCAATGCACACTGCTCTGTTCAGAGGTGCACATTCATCATTTACTGCACGCAAAAGGAGAAAAAAGGCGAGAATACGAAAAATAACTTTTTGAAATTCATATTACATCTTTCTTAGATAGTATGAATCAGAGCTGTAATACTCAATATGTTCTACGTTGATAATAATATTAGTAAATTATTTACTAATATTAGTATTAAAATTATTATTAAAATTAGTAAATAACTCCTCTTATTAATTTACTTTAATTTCTGGAGGGTATCATACGGAAGTGTTCCACGTACTATATTGAGGTAAACTCCTCTTATTAATTTACTAAAGGAAGGAAGATCGTTTTGAATATTTTCGTTATTCTTTTAATTGCGTTAATTTGAATTTTAATTGTTTTGAATTGATTTTGAATTGTGTTAAATTGATTATTTAATTATTTATATTTTACTTTATTTATATTTTACTTTAATGGACCGGTAAGTTGCCGATTTTTTCGTTTTTTCCGTTTTAATTTCTGGAGGGTATCATACGGAAGTGTTCCACGTACTATATTGAGGTAAACTCCTCTTATTAATTTACTAATATTACATCTTTCTATAATCTGTAAATGATCCAGTAACAGGTTTTCAATAAAAAAAAAAAAAAATACTGACACCAGAGTAACAAAATTACAGATCATTCTGTCAAGGTGTAACAAAATGCAAAGAATATTAAAAAAAAAATAAGAAATCTACAGCAACGAGTAACATTATTATCAAAACTGGACAACCTTTTGACTATTGCAGACATAATGGATCATTCAACATTTGTAAACAGAGCTGTGGACTAGGTCAAAAATTCTTACCTACCGGGGGAAACTTTCAGCAGCCTCACAACAGTGTTTAACCTTGCTTAACAAACTCGCAGTTTGTTAAGCCAGGTATCCATTTAAATACAGTCAGTCCTCATATAACACGTGTTTACATTACACGAATTCGATCATACACGATTTATAAATAGGGGAACGATATCTTATATAACACGAACCGAATTTGCTTATGCACGATTCGCCTTTGTGTTTACAAGAAATGGCAGTCGAACGCAACATGATAGGAATGAAGAGAAGATTCTGAAAATGTATTTATGTTTTTTATATCAGTGAAGGGGAAACACATTTCACCATAATAACGTAAAAAGCAACAAAATTCCAGTTATCGGTATAATCGCAAATGCAATTAGATCGAGTTTACTACCAGTTTATAACAGATTCCACTAGCAGAAACGCAACTGGAAATTGTTTTTATTGTTTTATGGTAGTAACCCCTAGAAATGTGATTTAGTAAAATGTGAGGTGTTAATAGTGTATCTCTGCCTTTACAGTGTTGTTTATTCAGTTGCTACACGCGCACAGCTTTGTTTATGTGTATCACGCGTGCCTCCTCATTTTGTAATTGTGCTTTATTCCTTAGAAATTAGTAAAATACTAAAAGGTGTGAAAAGGAAGTGTCCTGGTGACGACACTGCAGATTCAGAGAGAAAAAGAAAAGCAATATCGATAAACAGAGGCAGACTGGATCAAAAATTCTTACTCGGGAAAATTTGTAGTGGCCTCATACTATGGCTTATGGCCAAAATCACACCGGCCACCGGGGTTTCCCCGGTAAGGCTTATGGCTAGTCCACCTCTGTCGATAGAGAAAAAATATGAAATTGTGAAACGCTTTGAGCGAAATGAAAGACCATGTGATATTGCATGTGCTACAAACCTAAATGAGGCAACGCCAGGAATTAGAAAGAATTCAGAAAAAATAAAAAAACTTTCATAGCAGGAATAACTCAAAGTGTAATTAAAATCCATTAGATTAAGACACAAAGAATTGGAAGAGGTGGAACGGCTGTCATCTGTTTGGATCGAAAATCAAATAAAAAACAAGGTTGCTTACGATAGAAGCAAAAGCATTAGCAATATTTTATTACGTAATAGTTGTAATAAAATACGTAAGTATTTTATTACAACTTTTTATTACAAATTTTATTATAATCGTAATAAAATACGTAAGTATTTTATTACGATTATTTATTGTGTTTGGTAATGTTTTGGTTACAAATGTGTGTTCAATCTTGGGTGGTCAGCACCTAACCCTATTTTTCCCATAGGGCCTGTTGTTTATATTGCACGATTTTGCATTACACGAGGGTTTCTAGGAACACAACTATCGTGCTATACGAGGACTGACTGTAATAGTTCTCACCATTTATACATAGAGGACCAACTTACACTATGGATGTACATGTCTTCCTCCAATAAAATATGTCTACAAACAACAGACCAGGATTGAGTGACCCATGGCTCGTGGATCCTTTTCATGTGGCGATTTTTTCACAAGGAGATCCTTTTCAGTGATCTCCTTGCAAAAAAATTGGTGCCATTTCTTATTTCACAACAAAATCTTAACCTCCATCTGGAACTCTTGATTTTTTTTTAACTCTTCACTTCTTTTTTTTTTTTTTTTTTATTTCTCTGCGATTCTTTGAATATATGGGTAGGACCGTGCTCTCCCATATAATCTTCCCCAATCTCTATATGATATAGAATTTTCTGTTTCCAGCTTTAATTTACTATTGATTACAAGAGGTAAACTGATTATATAAGACAAAATTCAAGGCTTGAACTTTGACCTCTTATAATCAGTAGTAAATTAATATTAAAAATAGAAAATGCTGCATCAACGTTTAGAGCAGATATGTCAAATTGGAGGCCCATGCATTGCTTGCATTCCTCTGTATTTATTGTGTAGCCCACAAGTGTCGCCAACTTTCACAGGCAGGTTAAAGTTATATGAAAATAATGATAAATGGTGATATTTAAAGGAGATACTAATATAAGATTTAAATAAGATTCACAACTTAAACAAACCACGAGCACTTCTGAGTATGACAACTCTGATTTAGAGGCACTGATCCACAGTAGTTTATAAAACTTTCATCTGACTTACAGTTAAACAAGGGTTGCCATCCCTGCTACAGATTCTGTTACTACTATTTGATTTCTGTAATCAGATGGCAAATAGATTTTGTAAGGATGTGACACTATCTAACTGAAAGAGTTTCCAAGTGATCTTGTTACTCCTGATAGTCAGCTATGGTACTTCAGTTACCTTGAACACTTTTGCAAACTCTGCAGTGATGCTTTTGGGTCCATTCTGTTTATCTGATATCCTTATGCAACAGGTGTAATGAGCAATGAAAAATTACCACAGACTGAATTGCTGACATTGGCAGTTATAAATATTTAATAGCTTCTACTGAATAATGCAGGGTGACACCCTGTAGCATATGTCAATGCTGTCAGGTTAAATTTCCCATGCCTCTACGCTCAGAATTTCAGAATATATTCAAAATTTCCTTGTTCACTATCTATAGATATAATGAAATGTTAAACACCTGGTCATCCTCTGTGTAAATAATTTAGAAAATATTAAAATTAACTAAGTGAACTAATACAAATTACGAAATACAAGTGAGAAGGACTCACCTGTTCTCGAAGTGCATTTCTATAATAATCATTGTCCATATGAGCATATTTGTTGGCAGTTTTAACACTATTCAGATCACGAGGAATACTATCAGGAATTCCAAATGGGTGATTTTCATTTTTGTAATAAGAACCAGAAACTTCAGAATTTATATTTCCTCTTGAATCTTAATGATGGAGAGAAAACATAATAACATTACACTAATGCTATCACATTAATTTGCTTATAAATAACTTTACTTTTCATTAACTGGTTTGTGAAGAGGAAAAAGAAGATTATTTAATTTTGATAAGTTGACCAATTAGTTATTAGAAAAACTGAATAGATATTAGGGTCAGGTTGTCTAGTGACTGGAAAGGTAAGTGATATTTTTGTCATGGATTTTGTAAACTGCTCAGTATGTATCTATCTATCTTACTGATAACAAGGTCTCCAGCAAACACCAGCCTAATCAACAGCACTATACAAAATTTAATCTGCTGACTGGAGAGTATGTGCAATTTCAGAACAGAATGATCTAGAGCAGGCCTTCTTAAACTATGGGTCGTGACCCCATTTGGGGTCGCGTAGCAAAATTCTGGGGTCGCGAGAGATTTTAATGTCAAATATTTAAATACACGATTTTATAACATCTAGATGTGTATTTGTGCAGAGTCACACTCACACACCTGCACACAAAGGGAGGAATGCGCGCGCACACGTGCAGCGAGACTATGATTCAGTAACACTGACTGTAATGTGAACTAGTGTAGTATTGACGCTCTTCTAGTGTAGTCAATTGTCAGTGTTCCGCCGCAACGAGATTTTAGTTTTTTTTATTTATTCGGTAATTAATAAATCAATTATTATATGCAATATGTTATTTTTATATATTTATTGTATTTTAGGATCAAAATAATTTTTGGCCATGGATAAATGGCTGAACTTAAATAAGAATAGCAATGACGCAGATAATAATGCTACAAACTCTTCTCAGGCAGGACAAAATATTGAAAAACAGGCATCGTATGTGCGAAAAAGAAAATATGATGAGTCTTTTCTTCAATTTGGCTTTACATTTCAAAATTGTAAGGGTAATGAACAACCTGTTTGTTTGATCTGCAATGAATTATTGGCTCCGGAGAGTCTGAAACCATCAAAATTAAAAAGACATCTTGAATCAAAGCATGTTTCGTATGTCAATAAACCAAAAGAATATTTTGAAAGACTGTATAAATCTTTAAATAAAGAAAAAAATCCTTTGAAAAATTTATAACCGTTAGTGAAAAATGTTTACTAGCGTCATATGAAGTTTCATACTGTATTGCTAAAAATAAAAAGCCGTTCACCATTGGAGAAGATCTTGTATTACCTGCTGCTATTAAAATGGTAGAAATACTAAATGGAAGTAAATATGGCGATGATATTCGAAAAATTCCTTTGTCGAACGACACTGTCTCGAATAGAATTTCTGATATTAACAAGGACCAATTAGTGCAACTTATTACAAGAATTAAAGAAAGCCCAAAATTTTCAATTCAGTTGGACGAAACAACTGATATTACTAAATTGGCTCAGTTGTTAGTATATGTCAGGTACGTTTATAAAGAAAGCGTGGAGGAAGAATTGTTATTTTGTCGTCCTATGGAAGACCATACTACAGGGAAAGACATATATTGTAAAGTTGACGAATTTTTAAAAACTGAAGGTTTAGAATGGAAAAATTGCTGTGGAATATGCACAGATGGTGCAAGAGCGATGACCGGCAAAAATTTTGGTTTTAAATCATTTTTTCAAGCTGCTCATTATGATCATATAACTTTTACTCACTGCCTTATTCACCGAGAGGCCCTTGCAGCAAAAAAATTAGCACCAGAATTGAACGATGTGCTTCAGGATGCTGTTAAGATTATAAATTTTATTAAGAGCCATGCCCTTAACAGCCGCTTATTTTCAAATCTCTGTAAGGATACGGATTCCAACTACACAACTTTATTATTACATGCAGAAGTAAGATGGTTGTCAAGAGGTCAAAGTTTAAGAAGATTATTGCTATTAAAGGACGAGATCGAAATATTTTTAACCGAACGAAAATGTGAACTTGCTGCTTTTTTTCAAAATGACTTATGGCTATCCAAGCTGTGTTATTTGTCAGATATTTTTGCGAAATTAAACGATCTCAACTTGTCTCTCCAAGGAAAAAATTGCGATATATTTACTTCGAATGATAAAATTGAAAGTTTTATCAAAAAGATCAACATTTGGAAAAGTAGGGTAGAAAAAAATTTGTTCGAAATGTTTTCCAGTGTCAATAATTTTATAATCGAGAAAATTCTTTGTAAAACTTTTATTGCAAAAATTATTGTAGATCACTTAAAAGCGCTAGAAACACAGTTCCGTACATATTTTATATTAAATATTGATTTCCAAAAAATAGTTTGGATTCAAAAGCCGTTTTGGATTGGCTTAAGTGAGATTGATCACCTGCCACTTAAAGCTCAAGAGGAATTTGCTGAGCTTTCGAGTGACTCAAACTTAAAACTACAATTTCAAAAAAAGTCCTTGACTGAATTCTGGATCTGAACTAGAACTGAATTTCCCACAATCGCTGATATGGCGTTAAATGTACTTCTGCCATTCAACACCACATATTTATGTGAAGTTACTTTCTCAGCTTTAACACATATTAAATCCCAGTATCGTTCAGCGCTAAAAAATGTTGAAGAGGTCTTACGTCCAGCAGTGTCAAACATTCCACCAAGATTTAATTTGTTATGCAATAAAAAACAGGCACATCCATCTCATTAAATTTTTTACTTTAATTTTAATTTAATACTTACCACTCAACGACTGCGTTCGAATATATTCGAGCGAACTAAGACGGTCAGAATCCCCTTTTATTTATGTTATTGCAAAAAATGCAATTTTGATGAAAAATAGGGCATATAATTTTTGTAACTATAATAAATACAATTTTACAATTTTTTGTGCAATTTTTAATTTTAGATTTTTGTATGTTTCAAAACGAATTCTAAAACTATATATTTTCATATGTATATGTATATTGTTACCTAATAAATAAATCATCAAAAAATATTAATTTATCTTTCTTTTATATTTATATGGGGTCGCCAAGAAACTCGCAATCATAAATGGGGTCGTGAATGAAAAAAGTTTAAGAAGCCCTGATCTAGAGTTCAAAACTTCTTGTTGTTATTTGGTTTTTAGGAGCATTAGCAACTAAGGCCATATTGCTCCAGGAATATGCAGTGGTCATTCCCTGACCTTTCTGCATCCTCCGCATTTGGTGATGATGGGCTTGAACCCTGGTCTAATCAAGAAGCGTGTGCTATGCACTGCTGCTCCTTCCCACCTGGCTATGGAAGTGACTCTCAAAACTTGTGCATCCTCTTGCACTACTCAGTTTTTTTGTGACGATACTTGATCAGAATCTACACTTCATTAATGTGTTTATGAATATATCATATAAAGGAATTTTATTTTATATTCACAAACAATTTATTTTATGTTGCATAAAATGAACTGTGTTTGTGCCTAAATATTACAATATCAAAATATATCATTCTAAAGCAAAGTAAAATAAAGAATAACTTAACTTTACTGTAAATTAATAAAATGCTTATGGTGTAGGCATATCAGAAAATTTCCAATTATCCTGATGCTGGTGGCATCCTAAAGTGTAGCAAAAATTTTGCCCAGCACCCAACAAGAGCCAATTTTCTTTTTTAATTTCTGGAAAATGTTTTGGTGTTTTTGAATTCTGCTTTGATGTTACCAATATTTTCTTTTCCGTATGGATTTCAATACTTATTGAATGCAACTTTTTTATTTTTGAATGAATTCATATATTTAAATTCATTAAATTAAATTAATTGTTTTAATATTTAAAAATTCTGCAATTTTTATACTTGTCATTTTCAAAAATTAGAAAAAAAAAAGTTTTAGGTAAATTAATAGACATGAATTTATTTAATTGCATCCATTTTCCACTTGTAAAGACTGTTAAGTGTGGGACATTTTAAATTTGTGCATGCACATATATTTCTGCTCATTATGTGTACAAATATTCTAAAAACATTAAAAATGGCTATGTATATATTACACAGATATCATTATTTGCTTCTATTTTCAAATTTTTTCAAAATTTATTTCAAATTTGGCATGCTTTATTGCTCCCACAACTTGAAATTTTTTTGTATTTTGCTTCCTTCAGAGTAGCGTCCATCTTGAGCAAATATCATGTTTTGTTTTCTCATTTTTATTTATGTGAAAGCAACCAAAAATCTTTCAAAAATTGATCTGAGACGATAGATGTTTGTTTAACATGAGGGAGAGGAAAATCAAGTACAGTCTGTCCTCGTATAGCACGATAGTTGTGTTCCTAGAAACTCTCGTGCAATGCAAAATCGTGCAATATAAACAACAGTCCCTATGGGAAAAGTGGGGTTAGGTGCCGACCACCCAAGATTGAACACACATTTGGAACCAAAACATTACCAAATACAATAAATAATTGGGTAATTTTAATCGTTATAAAAAATAATATAATATATTTTTTATTTTTATTATACAATAAATAATAAAAAATATTAATTTTATTATATTATAAAAAAGTATTTTTACGAATAAAATATTGCTACTGCTTTTGCTTCTATCGTAAGCAAACTTGTTTTTTGTTTGATTTTCTATCCAAACAGATGACAGCCGTTCCATCTCTTCCAATTCTTGTGTCTTAATCGAATGGATTTTAATTACACTTTGAGTTGTTCCCGCTATGAAATTGTTTTTATTTTCTCCGCATTCTTTGTAATTCTCGGCATTGCCTCATTTAGGTCTGTAGCACGTGCAATATCACATGGTCTTTCATTTCGCTCAAAGCGTTTCATAATTTCATATTTTTTTTCTCTTTTGACAGAGGCGGAGTGACCATAAGCCTTACCCGGGAAATCCCGGTCTGATTTTGGCCATAAACTGTACTATGAGGCCACTATAAATTTTCCCGGGTTTATCGATATTGCTTTTTTTTTCTCTCTCTGAATCTGCAGTATCTTTGCCAGGACGCTTCCTTTTCACACCTTTTAAGTATTTTACTCATTTTTAGGGAATAAAGCACAATTACAAAACGTGGAGGCACGCTTGATACACATAAACAAAGCTGCGCGCGTATAGCAACTGAATAAACAACACGGTAAAGGCCGAGATACGCTATTAACACCTCACATTTTACTAAAGCACATTTCTGGGGGTTACTACCATAAAACAATAAAAACAATTTCCAGTTGCGTTTCTGCTAGTGGAATCTGTTATAAACTGGTAGTAAACTCCATCTAATTGCATTTGCGATTATACCGATAGCTGGAATTGTGTTGGTTTTTACGTTATTATGGTGAAATGTGTTTCCCCTTCACTGATATAAAACATAAATACATTTTCAGAATCTTCTTCATTCCTATCGTGTTGAGTTCGGTTGGGGTGATTTCGCATTTGACTGCCATTTCTTGTAAATACAAAGGCGAATCGTGCATAAGCGAATTCGGTTCGTGTTATATAAGATAACATTCCCCTATTTATAAATCGTGTATGATCGAATTCGTGTAATGTAAACACGTGTTATACGAGGACCGACTGTAATCTTGAACTTAAATCTGTATTTCAAAACTTCATAGCAATATCAGAGCATATCAGTTCCACATTATTCTTTGCAAATAAAAAAAAAAAGTTATATGGTACCACTGCGAGGTTAATCCCCCTACTCCTCCCTAAAATCAGCAATACTAAGTTTGCTACATTATCTAGCTAATAACTGTTACAAAAAGTTACATTGTGGTGTTGCATCTGATAGTTGCTCATGATACTGCTCTGGATAAACCATAAAAAAAATTCAGGAACTACTACTTTATAATTATTAATTAAAAGGCAATGCAGGCACATTATTTTCTGCGAGGAATCTCTTGGATAACACATTACCACTGCAAGGTTAATCCCCCTACTCCTCCCTAAAATCAGCAATACTAAGTTTGCTACATTATCTAGCTAATAACTGTTGCTTCATGTCTGTCACAATAATACCTATTACAGTAGTCTGTAATCATTTTAGATGGCCATAAATATATGTAGTTTAGTATCAATCCAGTAGCATATGCATACACAGTCACATTGTTAAAGCCACTCCACAACAGCTAAGCAGTGTTCCCCATAACTTATGTTAATCCCTTCCTCAAGCAATTAGATGTGAATACTTAATCTATTGAAGGCGGGAGGAGAAGAGAGAAAAGAGAATATCTGTATTAATGACAATATGTGTTTTTGGCAAAGATAAGCAGAAGAAGATTGCCAGAAATTATCCATCAGATTTCAATAAGAGAAATGAAAAAGACAAAACCAGGCAAGCAGTATTCCAGATCTGTCAGGCACAAAATGCAGTGCTAATGTTATTCTCCACATTTCTGCCTCACTGTTTTGGTACGACACATGAAAAATAAAAGAAATTGCCAAAGAACAATACTTTGTGGACTTGTGGTACATGGTCTAAATCTGATCTTACAGATATGAATGGTGTAGAAGAGGAAGAAATGAAAAAGAAATCCTTAAACATGGATGGAGAGGACTCTGATATCAAGCATAATGATGAAATAGGCAGTGATACGCCAACCACACTTACTATTGACCAGGAATGTAAATAAGCATTGCTCGATATATACAAAAGGTAAGATCTCTATATGCTCAGCAAATTAATATTAAGAATGAAGTAAGGGAAAACCACATGGATGTTCAGACAGAAGTAATTCACCTTCAAAACAAACTGGAAATAATAATTAATACCCAAGAGTTAAACAAACATTACTTAATGCAATTGACTATGTCACAACAAGACATAACAGCAAAGTTGCTGGAAGTCACAGAAAACAAAGAAATGCTGCAGATTATAAACATGTCAACCAGTGCACCATAAATCATGTGTAATGATAGTGAGAAAGGTTTTGCAGAAGGTTGAACAGGATCAAAAAACTGTAAAAGAAAACTTAATTACAACAGTCACACAAACATCATAATGCTATCAGTGACACACACATGCAATCAACTTAGAGAGAATGGCTTTTTGCAGTGTAACTGATTCAGTTAATCATGAAATAGAATACAAATGTATGGGAGATTCTCATTGGAATACAACACAAAAAGATATAACTGACTTAGAAAGTTTATAAATGGACCAATACTAGAGCAACAGGTACTAGGTGCACAGAACCTCCTGCTCGCCTACAGAATCAGATATCTGAAATACTGTGTTACTGGGTTTCCATCCCTGAAATGGGATGGACACCCAGTAACAGAAGACCTGGGATCAGTCAGATGTACTGGATCAAAAGGAAAAAGGTGGATCTGAAAAGCGATGGAATACTAATTCATTTTGTTTATAATGTAACCACAATATTGCAGTTACATTATAAATAAAATGCAATGACAATATGTGCAAAGAACCTGAATTCACAGAAATAAATGCAAACCAGTTAACGACACTTCTAAAATCTCAGTAAACTACTGCTTGTGAGTAACTTGGTGCAAGTGGAACCAGTACACGCCAGACAGTACCGTATCCAGAAGAATGCATGTGGAACAACCAGACCCAGAGATGGCCACCACCATCATAACTAACACCATGTAGCAATTAGCTGCCCAAGCAAAACATTACTGAATGCAAACTATATCTGATGCTACCTCCAGAATGTAAGGAGTATCTCTAATAAGCTTCATGCATTTGAAACTCTTTTGTTTCATACAGATTTCCCTATTCTGTGCTTCACAGAATCCTGACTCAACAAAGAAAAACAACTGGATATTCTCAGAAAACCATCATGCTACAACTACATCATCAGTGATAGAGAAGGGCAATGAAGAGTGGGGTCATGATTCTCTTTTATCTAATTTTATCCCAACAATTCAGCGTAGCTAAGAGGTCATCCAAAACATTCAATACCCTTCCACATGAAAGACTGCTGTAAAAATTTGGAACATTATGACATTAGGACAAGTTACTTCTGTGGATAAAGGATCATTGAGTGGCAGAAGATAGAGAGTGGTTGTTAATGGATACTGCTCTTTTTGGACTAATGTTATTAGTGAAGTTTCTCTTAGTTCAGTGCTGGGCCCCCCTTACTGCTTTTGATATTTATTAACAACACTGGTGGAGGCAAACAAGCTGGAAATAATAATTTAGTTTCAAGTTTCATGTCTAAGTTTGCTGATGATATAATGGTTGGCATGGTAGTTAATGATTGGAATCAGGATTCACACATGCAAGAAGATTTAAAGAAATTAGGCAGATAGGTTGTGAAGTGGCAATTGAGATTTATGAGGGGCATTTGAAGTTTGCAGCCCGAGTAGGAAGGGTTTATTTGAGGAGTTTGGTAACATGTTACTTCTCAATGTAGTCCCTTTTGGAGTCGATACATTTTTGCCGCTGATGCTGCAACAGTTTATTCCAGCTGAGAAAAAAGTTTTCTTTTGGGCCTCCAGGAATGCATCCACTGCAATAATGATGACAATGTTGGTGAAAAAATGGATGCCAGACAGGTATTTTATCAAATTAGGAAATAGGTTAAAGTCTAATGGTTAAAGTCTAGGTCTAGTGAATATGGAAGATGGTCCAAGATTTCAAAGCTGCAGCCATGGCAATGGCAGACTTGTGAGCATGCATGCTGTCCTAGCAGAACAAGACTTCTTTGCTGAGTTTCTCCTCAACATTTGTCGTTCATGTTTTCATGCAAATACTTCGTAAGGTCTGCATAATATGCCCCTGTGCTGTCTGGCCTTTCTGAAGGAACCACTAGCAACACTCCATTGGCATCCCAAAAAACCAATATCATCACTTTTCCAGCAGAAGGAAATCAACCTGGCTTTCTTTGGAGGAGGAGGAGGAGAAGAGCTGTGTTTCCAGTGTTTGGACTTCTTTGTCTCTGGTTATTTTTACAAGTACATGTTACAGGTAACAATATTTCTTCACACTGTTGAGTTTGGATAAAACTCAAAGTTCCTTGGGGGAGGGGGTGCAGATGGATAATAACTCTTTCTCCATACACACATATTATAAAAGAATACTTCCCTCGTTTAGATGGCAATATATATGATAAACAATAATATACTGTAAAATTTGTCATAGCTGATTACCAACTTTCAAACATCACATGGATGACTTCCTTTCTATCTTCTATTCTCTCAGGGTCTAACTATGGGAGGGAAAAATCATAAGTTTCCTCAGACACCTGGCACTGAGAGAAAAATTATCTCTTTAGAAGCAAAAAACAAACAAACAAACAAAACCTAAAAACAAATATTCTTTGGGGAAGAGGGATTGAAGATACTTTTGCCTCAAATTTATGATTGAGACCCTGACCAAAATATATATATACAGTGGATTCCGGTTATTTGAGCCACTGGTTAATCAGTGCAGCCATTTATTTGATGCAAATCTTAAAAATCAGAAACCAATCGAGAAAATAGCCAGAATTTACTTCGCTTAATTGGGACAGCATGCCATTTAATCGCGGCAAAAGAGACCGCAGCACTGGAGATTACCCTACGATTGTCTCCGACGGTACCATGTGGTTCGGTCGAAATTCTGGAGGTTATTGTTATTTGGTTTTTAGGAGCATTAGCAACTAAGGCCATATTGCTCCGGTGCGGTGGTCATTCCTTGACCTTTCCGCATACTCCGTATTTGGTGGTGACGGGCTCGAACCCCGGTCTAATCAAGAAGCGTGTGGTACGCACTGCTGCTCCTTCCCACCTGGCTACGGAGGCGCCCATTCTGGAGGTCACAACCATAAAACAATAAAAACAATTAGCAGTCACCTGTTTATTGGGCTTTTCTGTTAGTGGAATCTATCATAAACGGACAGTAAACTCGATCTTACTGAATTTGCGATAATACCGACAGCTGGAATTCTGTGGGTTATTATGGTAAAATGTGTTTACACTTCCATGAAATCTTCAATCATATAAAAAAATTAATTTTCAGATCTTCTCTTCATTCTTATTTTTAAAGCTTGGTAACTCGATACTCCATTCTCACTTGCGTGTATTGTGTTACTTGCAATTTGTGTGTGCCGTGTTCTTGTTATTGATTGCTTATCTTTTTATGTTTTAAATTTTAATCCACACAATGTCAGTGAGCATGACATTGTGTGGATTAAAATTTTCATGATTTGATTATCATGTATATTCTTCCGATTTTAATGTATCATTTAATTTTTTAATTGGTAAGGGAATAAAGGGTAAATTTGTGCTTAAATATCTCTTTGCTTTTATAGCCTGTGGATAATATTCCTCCTATTTTCGCTAATTAGAATCACTGTTTAATACAATTAAAATTCAATTCACAAATGTGAATTGAATTTTAATGACCGGCACTTACTGCACATCGTATAGTGAATGGTACTTTACTATGTTGAGTTCGTCGTAATGTGATTTGATTGTACAGTGAAACAATTGTAAGGGGGGGGGGGGATATTGTATTTTTAACTATTTACGTGAAACTTCGGATAATTGGGGCAGCTGCTTAATCGGGCCAAAATGCACTAGTCCCAATGTGTCCCAAATAACGGAATGGACTGTATATGAGATAACAATATTCTTGCATACTGTATCCTAAATGGGTTTCTGTTGAACCTACTTCTTAATTTTTTATCAGTAAATTTAACTCTTGGTAATCTAAATAAAAAAAAATATACTTACTATGTCCTTCTACTGCAGCAGCAATCCCACTTCCTCGTCCCCAGGGAAAGTAAGTTCCACGCTGCTGTGTACTGAAACAGAATTGGTAGCAACTGGTACTTAATATAGCCATTGAAATCTATATTCAACTCATATATACATATATTTATGAAATCCCCACACACAAAAAAAGGTATTAGAATCTATCATACTAGTACCACGTATGGGTTGAAAGCTGAGAAGGCAGAAGACATTTGTTAACATTAAACCTGAATTGCAGCATCAGCCAAAAAAAAAAAAAAAAATTTACAAAACAATTCTCTCTAAACGTTTGTCCAGTTCCTCCTTAAATTTATTTAACCTATCAACTTCCACAATGACAGATGGAAGTTTGTTCCAGCAATTAACCACCCACTGGCTAAAGGCAAATTTCCGCACATCCATTCTACATCTGTCTTTCCTTAATTTGAATTTATGCCCCCTTAGGTTCGTAATCTGAACAAGTGGAAGAATCCCATCAGAATTCAGCATGCTCAACCCATTCAAGGCCTTATACACCTCAATCAGATCACTTTGCAGGTGCCTAGTCTCCAGCCATTGCAATTTGAAGAACTTAAGCCTCTCTTGGTAAGAGGATCCCTTCATTCCCCTCATCAATCTTGCCCTTCTCTGTACACACTCAAGCAAATCCTACATCCTTCCTAAAATGAGGCCTTTAGACTAGTACGCAGTACTCAAGGCATGACCTGACCATTGCCTTATACAGAGAGACAATCACCTCCTTTTCCCTGCTAGCAAAATTCCTATATATCATTGATAAAACCCCATGACCTGCCCTGGCAGCCTGTCTGCATTGCTCAGAAAACTTCATATCTGACTGCACAATTACTCCCAGGTCTTTTTAATTTTTTATCACCTTAAGTGTAGTACCACACAGTTGGTACATTTCTCTGGGGTTATTTCTACCCATACGCGATACTTTGCATTTGTCAAGGTTAAACTTCAGTTGCCACTTCTCAGTCCATCTGCCCAAATTTTCTAGATCCTGTTGCAGTAGCACACTGCCATTACTGTCATTAACAACCCTGCCAACCTTCATATCATCAACAAACTTTGACACTAAGCCTGATATATATCTTCATCAATATCATTGATAAATATACAAAATAACAGTGAACCCAACACTGAACCCTGTGGGACTCTACTAATAACATTAATCCATGAAGAGCAGTACCCATTGATTACCACCCTCTGTCTTCTCCCACTCAACCATCCTTTTATCCATCGTAGCAATCTACCCTTAATACCATTCTGCTCCAATTTGTACAGCAGTCTTCCATGCGCAACAGTGTCAAAAGCATTCCTGAAATCCAAGTATATAATATCAAAATTATTTTTTTGCATCCAGTTCCTTTGTAACCACATCATAATAACTAATCAAATTTGTCAGACAAGACTTCCCCTTAACAAACCCATGCTGTGTCTGAATTATTGCTGCAGTCTTGTCTAGATGATCCTGCAATGCATCTTCAACCAGTGACTCCATTATTTTACCTGGAACAGAAGTTAAACTAACTGTTTTGTAATTACTTGTGTCACCCTTCAATCCCCCTTTGTGAATTGGGGATACATTTGCACATCTCCAGTCAGTGGGGGACCTCCCCTTAGTCCAAGGTTGCTCTCATAATTATGGCTAAGGGTTTGCTTACTTCCTCTGCCGCCTCCTTTAATATAACTGGATAGATCCCATCCACCACGGGTGCCTTCCTTATGTTTAACTTCAACAATTTCTCCTCCACTTTGCTCTCAGTTATTACAAAATCACTTAGCTCCCTGTTAGAGTTTTATAAACTTCTGGCACTTCCCTCATTGAATAACTCCTGATATGTGAATGTAGATGCAAAATACTCATTCAGTTTATCAGCTGCCTGAGCATGATCATCAATAGTCAACCCATCTATGTTAAGTGATCCAATCTGATTCATCCCTTTACTTCTAGATTTTACATAAGTAAAGAACTCTTTGCTGTTTTTCTTTCACCCTTTGCCAAGGATTTCTCTTATACAAAGGATTTCTATTAGGACTAACAGAGCCAGAAAGCTCTAAGTCTTAATAGCGTTTCTCCACTTGTTCTTGAAACCTATGCTACTGGGCTTGTTGCTATACTGTGCCACCTTATTTCACTTATTCTTATTCCACTTGTGTTTTTCTTTCTGCTTGGAAATTTGATCATGTCCAGTGAGCTCCTAAAAAAGAGAAATCCTTGGCAAAGGATTTCTCTTATACCAAACATGAACAAAAATCTTGGAAATGTCAAGAGCAACTGCTTGAGTTTTAATAAATTTTTCTATTAAATTTGTCCAAAGATAACTAACATAAGCCAATATATCACCAGTGGAATGATACTGACAGAATTTGTATTGGTGATCATGTCGAAGGTTCAATTCAGATGGAAGCTTAAAAGAGTTGGTGGCTGATGGATTTCTCCATTACCGTGGAAAGCGTAAAGGTAAGAGCAATAACTGAAAGGGAGGGATTTGTCATCCTTTTTTAGAAGCTCATTGGATATGAGCAAATTTCCAAGCAGAAAGAAAAACACAAGTGGAATACGAAGTAAGTGAAATAAGGTGACACAGTATAGCAGCAAGCTCAGTGGCATAGGTTTAGAGAACAAGATCGGTGTTCGAGCCCGTGACCATCAAATACGGAGGATGCGGAGAGGTCGGGGAATGACCACCGCATATCCCCAGAGCAATATGGCCTTAGTTGCTAATGCTCCTAAAAGCCAAATAACAAACAAACAAACAGTGTTTGCAAAATTATTCTTGTAAGGATTTCATCTTTTCAAGAATAATTCTACACACAGGTTGCCTGTCCAACAACCTCATCTGTTCCATCATGTAGTATAAGTGATGTCTTTTGAGATGATGATGGGTACCACGGAGATATCTAATATTCCTTACATTTCAAGGGTAAAGTTTTAAAACAGTATTTACATGCTGGCTGCTAGATAATCAACCAGACCATACCCATTTGTAATTCTAGGAGGCAAAGCACAAACAGTGTATATGAACTTGATGTGTATACACCATATCCAAAAATTTCATTAATCCATACATGCTCACTCTCTGCATCTTTTTTTTTTTTTTTTGTCCTCGCTTTTTCCCATTACATATGGGGTCAGCGTTTTTTTTTTTTTTTTTATTGTTTTGGCATGCAATTTTTTTTACAGCCGGATGCCTTTCCTGAAACCAACCCTCACCCTTTATCCGGGCTGGGGATATGCGGTGGTCATTCCCTGACCTTCCGCATCCTCCATATTTGGTGGTCACGGACTCAAACCCCAGTCTAATCAAGAAGTGTGTGCTATGCACTACTGCTCCTGCCCACCTGGCTACGGAGGCACCACTCACTCTCTGCATCTACTTTTACTTTATCTACTGAATACATCAAGGAATAGTCAAACTAACAGAATAAACTTACCTGCAGAAAGACTTCCTTCTTTGAAACTTGACTTTCTCCAATCTAATTTTCCTAACAGTGAGGTACTTTTCCTTGGTAATTTTAACATTCACAACTCCAGTTTTTGTTTCAGTTTTCTTGTTACACAGAAAACTGAAACAGACACAAATGGTTGAGGTACAGGGGCTTTTAAAATTATTAATAACATACACACTTTGTTCATTTACCTATAAGAATATCAAACAAGCCTAATCACATTCCCAACACTCTTTATCCTTTTCTCACCAAGTATATGTTAGTGGTCCCCCAATGGTGCCTCTTTCTCATGACCATTCTCAGCCTCATATTATTTGGCATTACAAGAATACAAAATGGGATAATCTGCATGATTTATATTCTTCTTTTCATTGGCTGGATTACCATTTTAAATCTAACAATTTTATGATCCTCAATGTTTGCTCAGACAGTCTGCAGTCAAAAAGATATTGAAAAAAGAATATTATACCATTTATGTAACAAAGTTGTCCTCAAATCCTGGATATGTGGACAAATGATTGTGCTGATGAACAAACGTTTACAACTCATCCACATACTCAATGGGATTGGTTTTGATAATGTACTTGAAGCTTTACTTGTTTCTCAAATCACTCTTTCATACATTTGGGACATGGTAGATGTAATGTTCTTCTTCAACAGGCAACACTGCATGTTGCCAGTTGTCTGTTAGTTATTTGTTTGTTATTTGGTTTTTAGGAGCATTAGCAACTAAGGCCATATTGCTCCGGGATATGCGGTGGTCATTCCCTGACCTTTCCGCATTTTCCGTATTTGGTGGTGACGGGCTCGAACCCCGGTCTAATCAAGAAGCGTGTGCTATGCACTGCTGCTCCTTCCCACCTGGCTACGGAGGCGCCTGTTGCCAGTTGTCCCTCATCTGCAATGTGCTCTCTGGCATTTGCGGTGCCAGACTGAGATCAGGAGACAAAGAGTATGGGCCACAAAAACACACTCCAGAACATTACATCTCCTCCAGCAGCCTCTAATACTGATACACAACAAGATGGTTTCAGTGCCTCCACATGTTCACTCTTTCATCAGTGCTGAAAAATATCAATTAGGATTCATCAACAGATGACTTTCCTCCAGTCCTGTGTCCCTCCTTTGCATTCCTGAAACCAGTGCACTCATATTTTCTAATCAGTGACTTCTACGAGGGTCTACTACTTCTATTTGCCTTCTTTGTAGATTCCCATGTGTTATTTACATGGGAATAACAAGGCATCAGTATCCACATTAAATGTACAGGTTAACTGTTCTGTCATTTGGCAACAATTACACTTGATAATATCTCCTCCAGGTGTAGGGCACTTCACACCCCCTCTTCTTCCCCATCACCTTATATTTTATATTTTCGGCCTCAACTGTGTCTGTTCATAGATGTTTTCTAAGCATTTTTCTATCCATTAAAGACTCAAATGACACTAGTCTTTGAATACATATATGCTGGGAACAAACCATCTCAAGCAGATGGAGTATATATATGCCCGACCCCAAAAGTAGAATAAGTTATGGAGTTGAGTTTTTCAGCCTGCACCCTATGAACACACACACACCTGTATGGGCATAATACACAATAAAAGACCACAGGAACAAACAAACTATGTGAACTGGTGGCAAAAAATTTTCAATAAAACAGTCTAAATAATATGTATTTTGAAACTGTTGAAAATCATTATAGAGGTTTTAAATTAGAAGTATTTGTTAAATAGGTAAGAAGGAAAAGAAAACGTGCTACATCAAATAAAATTATAATTTTTTATTTAGAATTTTCAAATACTCATAAAATGAACACATCCACAAATTTTCTTCAAAATTATCAGGTGTGTGTGGGGGGGTGCAGTGCACAGGTTTACAAAGAATAAAGTTTTAAAAAATGGCATTACCTAATTTGAATCTGTGCTTCTTCCAATTTTCTTTGCTGTTTTTCTTTTATCTAAGAGAAAAAAAGTAAACTCCTGTATCTACAGTTTTGAAATATTGTCTATGATTATAAATACAGATTTTTCATTTTCCCATTACAAATGGTAAAATTCTTTTATGGAACATACTTGTTGGTCAAGTTCCTGCTGATATGCTAACTTCTGATTTCTTAGATCTGTGAGACTATAATGCAAAAAGAAAAATACTAAATGAAGAAGAATGGAAAGGGGGCATTTCAACATACAGTATATAAAGGTAACTTAATTTTTTTTTTATGTGAATAATTTTTATAGCTGGAAGAAATATATAAAACAAAATTGAGAAAATTAGTACTAAACAAAGTTCTGTTAAATGTGTTATCTGTTAGTGTTAACAGTTAAACCTGTACGTACTGTAAAGATTGATACAAATTACTGATGCTCTTTACACCATGATAAAATCATTTATTATTCAGTAATATGTTACAACACTCACATCAAATTATTTCAGAATCAATTCCAGGCAGTTCACAACTCCAGTAAAGCAGCTATAATGCACTGCTGAATAATAAATGATTTTGTCATGGTGTAAAGAATGTAGGCAATTTGTAAGAATCTTTATGGATAATCCCCAAGAAGAAAATTACTAGTTTAAATTCTTGTTTAAAACTAATAGTACTAAATAATGGATGTACCTAATTATTAGATGTAAATTTAAAATGGGAATTCCTGTTGACAAATACATGGCAAGCCAGAAATATTATTACAATTAATTTCAATTATTTTATCTTTGTTTCAAGTTGAAGACTACATGGAATTTAATTACTCTGGAAGTTTTCAGAGCAAAAAAAGACCTAAAACTTGGAGCTTTATTTCCAATATGGTTTCATTTCATCTGAGAGAAAAGAGATAATAGTGGCAAAGTACTAGAAAACATAACTTGCTGAGAAGAAGAAAGTCATTACTAGCAATCAATGAGAACATCAAAAATAGTTACAATAGCAACTGCTATAGTGCAACAATGGCTTAAAAAATATCTACAGGAAAAATCTGAACTTGACGATAGGATAAGTTGTTCACAAATGAAACCTGCTGAATACTAGAACAGATTATGTCATACTCAAACTACGCTAAACACCATATAAGGATAACTAGATATCAATCTTGTCTAATGAGATGCATTTCAATCTGAAAGACTATTAACAAATTGTCAGAGGGGTTGGACAAAATCCGCAGATTATTCAGGAAAGATGTATATGTCCATATGCAGTTTGGCAAACAACACACAATTCAGTAATGAATATATTGTGCACTGCAAGTCAGCTGCATCATCAATCCTTATTTTAGGTCTGTCCAATATCTTAGCACAATGATATACATGAAATCTGTGTGTAAAAGACAGTATATGCACTATGTTTCTGATCATCCTAACAGCACAGATCTCACTCCAAAGATCCCAGATCCTAAAGAGGAAGAAATGAGCTGAGTCAAAGAAGATCTCTCCAGGTGTGAATTTCCTGGCGCATGTTCTCAATAAATATGAGAACCTCTTCTTAAATCCCATCTTACATCTGTCAGTACTTGTTTGGGAACTAAAGCACATATCTGCACAAACAGCTCATTCATGCTACATTAAGGGGGGGCCTCATGTAATCCCTAACTTTTTAAAACTATCTCCTTGCTCATTTTTGCCTCTGATAGTTAAACAAAGATATTTTTTCCTACTTCCTTGCATTTATTCATCATTTTTAGATATTCATTCTTATTTATGGACACAATAAATAAGATGGATAAATGGACACAAAGATGTATATGCAAATATTTTCTAATTTCCAAACAACTGTATTTTAAGTTTCCTTGGTTCCTTCTCATGTTTTCTTTTTCTCCTATTTTTATCTACTTGAATTTAAGCACAAGGTTATCACAATAGCGAGATTTTAAGCCCCGAAGCCTTTTAAACTACTTTATACAAAATGTTTAACTGTTATACCCTAAATATTACTTGTTACTACTTACTAATTTTGTAAGTGCTTCACTTGCATAAGAAAAGTACATCAATTATTCTTAAATTTTGGGTTAGCCTTTATACTTCTTTAATCAAGAAAATCTCTGAAGAAGAGATCTTGTTAATTTTTTTTTTAAGTGCAGCTTAAGGTGCAAAGATCTTAAAGAATAAATTGAAAAAAAAAAAAAAAAAACTGTGGTGTGAGTGGAACAAATATTAACATTATACATACACAAAAGAGTTCCTTCTATTATCCGGCTGACCAGCAAAACTGGGTTGATACTGATGACTTAAACTGTAATGAACATTCACATGTGAACTAAATAAATAACAAAATATGTGAAAGCAAGAGAGAACAGTCTTATTATTTATGCTTATGGCTTAAACTTCGACCAGAGCTAATATTCTTATTTTCATTTTTCACATGAATAAAAAATTTTATGTAGTGTACATATATCTAAATTGTATGAGTAGGGCACAGCCCTCAGTTGTTACATAGAACTGCACAAACCAAGTTTGCTACTAAGTGCATTAATCTTATATTATAGAGGCCCTTCACCACAAGCTGCCTCAGTATTGCACTATGCACTTCATATTGCTGTTTATCTAAAATGCATGCCATTCTCCAAACTCAGATTCTGATCCTTTCTGAGGCCTCATTGGTGGGAAAGTAGACACAATAAGTATCTGATAATCCACTAATGAGAAATATCCACAATATATTTGTTTGTTTGTTTGTTTTAGGATTTCATGGAACTTGATAATCCCTTGCTCAGTCACCTTATATTTTTGGCCACAGTTGTGCCTCTTCACAGATGTTTTCTGAGCATTTTCCCATTCATTAATGATCCAAATGACACAGTTTGGGTCTCTGAACACTCAAAAAGTACAGCCATCCTCTCTGCCATTGCACCTGCTTAACATATACCAACAATCAATCTTTCATACATTTGGGACATGGTAGATGTAATGTTCTTCTCTTTTCCATGCAATCTAATCCATTCCCCATTGCAGGTTAACTGATTTGGGCAGTAGTCACTGCACTTTCCTGTATGTCACATCATATAACCTCTTCAGTTTTCATAGTTTTGCGTAGTACCCGAATAATTAGACCCATAGGCCCTAATGAAGTAGTCAGGTAGTGTTATGTTATTTACACCGAGTGATCAAAAATCACGGAATATCTACCTAGTAACGGATAGGCCCACCTTTTGCCCAGATAAGTCACATGGCTAGGCATTGAGTCCACTAGTTCATGAAAGTGTTCAACGGGTATTTCTATTTTTGCTTGCTGCACCGCTGTCCATAATTCTGTTGCATTCCTGGGTGGAAGATTCAAAGCTCAAACAGACCTCTCCACAGCATCCCAAAGATGCTCCACAGGGTTCATGTCCGGTGAATGGGGAGCTATTCCATAATGGTAAAGTCTGTGGAATGCTCTTCAAACCATTTTCTAGTCACCATGGCTCATTGGGGAGGTGCATTGTCTTGCTGGAAGGGTCTACTGCCCTGTAGATGCACGATGACCATGAAGGTCTGCAGATGGTCTGCAAGGATGAACACGTAACCTGGACCATTCAGAGATGTGTCTAGACGTACCAGAGGTCCCAACAACGTGTGCCAGTTCAACATGTCACAGGCAATTACCAACCATCCACCTGCCTGAACAGTTCCTTGTTAACATGACGGGTGCATAGCTTTATGTGGTTTCCACTAAATACGCACCCTCCCATCCACTGGAAATGGGACTCATCACCAATCATCTGGGAAAATCAATGGAGGCACTGGTTAAAGAAGAACTGCAGGATCATCTAAACAAGACTTCAGTTATAGTTCAGACACAGCATGAGTTTGATAAGGGGATGTCTGGTTTGACCAGTTTGATTGGATATTATGATGTGGTCACAAAGGAACTGGATGCAAAAAATAATTTTGATATTATATACTTGGATCTTAAGAAGGCTTTTGATTCTGTTGCACATGGAAGACTGCTACACAAATTGGAGCAGTGTGGCATTGGAGGCAAACTGCTGCTATGGATAAAGGGATGGTTGAGTGGGGGAAAACAAAGAATGGTAATCAATGGTCACTGCTCTTCGCGGACTAATGTTATTAGTGGAGTCCACCAGGATTCGGTGTTGGGTCCATTGTTGTTTTCTGTATTTATTAATGATACTGATAATGGAATATCAAGCTTAATGTCTAAGTTTGCAGATGACAAGGAGGCTGGCAGGGTTGTTAATGACACTAATGACAATATGTTGCAACAGGATCTAGAAAAGTTGAGCATGGGCTGAGAGTGTCAATTGAAGTTTAGCATTGACGAATGTAAAGTACTGCATATGGATAGCAGTAACCCCAGAGTAACATATCAACTGTGTAGTACTACACTGAGGGTGGTAGAGAATGAAAACGACCTGGGGGTAATTGTGCAGTCAGATATGAATTTTTTGAGCAGTGCAGATGGTCTGCAAGAGTAGCTCATGGTGTCTTGTCAATGATATACAGGAATTTTTCTAGCAGGGAAAAGTATGTGATTATCCTCTTGTATAAGGCAATGGTCAGGCCACACCTCGAGTACTGTATACAGGTCTTTAGGCCACATTTTAGGAAGGATGTAGAGTTGCTGGAACGAGTACAAAGAAGGGAAACAAGATTAGTAAATGGAACAAAGGGTTGTGCTTATGAAGAAAGGCTTAAGTTAGCAAATTACAGTGTTTGGAGACTAGGCACCTACGAGGTGATCTGATTGAAGGCCTAGAATGGTTTGAGCATCTCAATGCTGATGGGATTCTTCCTCTTGCCCAAATTAATCACCTGAGAGGACATAAATTCAAATTGAGGAAAGACAGTTGTAGAATAGATGTGCAGAAATTTGCCTTTAGCCAGCATGTGGTTGATTGCTGGAACAAACTTCCATCTGTCGTTGTAGAAGTTGACAGCTTAAATAAATTCAAGGCAGAACTAGACAAACATTTGGAGCGAATGAATGGGTGAAATGGAAAGTATTTTTATTTTTTTGGCTGATGCTGTATAAGCATGCTTTCTTGCATCATATGCCTCTACCAATGCTAATGCTAATCCAAGGTCCAGTCAATGTTATTTTACCCAGTTGAGGTGTAGAGTCCTGTGTTGTAGTGTTAGCAATGGGACTCTAGTGGTCGGTGGCTCCCATAACTTATTGTGGTTAATCAATGCCTGATGGTCTTGGTGGAGATGTTTCTGGCACTTCCTAATTAAGTCAGCAGTGATTTGTGCCACTGTCACTCTCCGGTGGGCTGAAACAACTCAATTCATCCACCACCTTTTCCGCCCACAGCACTAACCACGATGAGATGCATTGGGCATACTGACATCAAAAAATTACTGTCTACGTAAATGCAGTGATGCAATGTACCTATATACCTACCAAGCGGCGGGTTCGTCCACTAGTGAGGGGAGTGACAGCGTCACGTTGCCCAGCAACTAGATATCCCATGAATTTTATCCTCTCAGTGTACTTCATTAACTGCTACTGACTACAAAGTGATTAAGTTTATCAAACCAACAGGCAAGTATGCAGTCCTGCTTTTAGCTCACTAAAAGTTTATAAAGTTTTAAAATAGTTCAATAAATTAATAAACAAATCAAGCTTAGATACAATGACTAAGAAATTTTTACCGCTGAATATATTAAAAATAGATTTTATATTTAATTTATTCACAAACTTAATTTTTTTGTTATTGATATTTAGAAAATTAATTAAAACCCAATAATTTGAAATGGGTTGTAAATTACCAAGGATAACATTAAAATTTTGTAAAATTTGCATAATTATTTTATTATGTTAGTATATTTCATATAGTTCTATATTAGAGAACAAAAAAATTCCCAGCAAGGCTTATGAAGTTTTTTTGCAAGTCAGATGGGACAGACTTCTAATTTACTTGAAAAATACAAAACGAGAAGTAAATTAAATTAATTAACTAGACACCCAATGCTTTGCTAACTTTTGGTAAGTAGACTGCAGTGATTTGTAATTAGTTGAATGGTTTCATGATCTAAATACTAATCATTATTAGAAACCAATTTCAATTTTTACATCACATTGGAATTTGTATCTCATAACTAAGTCCATAGTAAAAAGGCATTAGTATCCTTGTCATCACTTTCTCATTTCAGCATTGCTTGGTGCTTTTTCAATGGAGAAATAGGGAACATAAACACACCACAGTCTGGGGAATTACATACATTTTAAATAAATAGCAATGTAGTTCTTAATTGGAGCAGTGGTTTTAATTTGAGGTGCAACAGTGCAATACAGTAAAACCGCACTAGGATAGACGTGTGGAAATTTGCCTTTAGCCAGCGGGTGGTTGGTTGGTGGAACAGACTTCCATCCCTTGTGGTGGAGGTTGATAGCCTAAATAAGTTTAAGGCTCAGCTGGACAGGTATTTTGAACAAACAGAGGGGTGAAGTGGAAGTGGGTTTTTTTTTTTTTTTTTGGCTGATGCTGCATAAGCTTGCTTTCTTGCATCAAATGCCTCTACTAATGCTAATGCTAATGTTTTCTTTAATTTTCAAAAAATGAAACTATCTTCGAATGAGGGATCTCTTAGAAAATTTCAATAGACAGATTTATCGGGGTGCAGTGGAGCAGGTGTTTCAATGCCATACAGTTCAGGGGGAAGGGAAAGGGCCAGAGCAATTACTCTTTAATTCCAGATCTCGCCACACCAATTATCCTTACGGCCTTCAAAAATATCACTAGCGTTTCTCTTCGGCAATATTTTTTTGGCCTTTAAAAATAGGCCAAGCGCCCAGTGACTACGTAAATTTGGCACTGGCCCTCAAGTTAACAAGTTACAGGATCCAGAACTTATGAATTTCTGTTACATACCTAAACTTTTGTTGTAGTATACGAAAAATAAGAATAAACAGTTTAACTTAATAACAGATTGCAGAACTATTGTTGCAAGTTAATTATTATCTTGCAATTGTAGAATAGATGTGCAAAATTTGACTTTAGCCAGCGGGTGGTTCATTGCTGGAACAATCCTTGGACTGAGGACTCATTCTAAGTTGATAGGTTAAATAAATTTAAGGAGGAACTGGACAAACATTTAGAGGGAACTGTTGTGTAATTTTTTTTTTTTTTTGGCTGATGTTATATAAGCTCATACGCTTGCTTTCTTTCATCAGATGCCACTATTACTACTACTACTACTAATTTGAAGGTGAAGGGACCAAAACACTGCTGTTTCAATTTACATGGGTTCAAAGTACACATACAAGTTCGGAACATGATGGTGGAAATTAATCAAGAGAACTTTTTTATTCACTCTTATTAACACTGCAGAATTCAGTACATTTCTGGCACCTGATAACAAGATTGCTAAATTTTATTCTTGCTGCCATTATAAAGTTCAATGCATAAAAATAAGTGCTGTTTGTTGATAAACAAAACAATTGTTTATATACATAATTGTTCATACTTTGAGAGAGAGAATATCCATATTTTTGTTGATATCATCTGCTATTTAATACTTGTAATCTTCTTCTTCTTCAAGAGGAATGTTTCCATTTACAATGGGTTTCCTCAGCCTACAAGTTATTTTTTGGTAGGAATTTTTTCCCACCATAAAGTGTGGTTCAAGGTGTCTTGGTCAGTTTAATCTCTGGCTGTCATGCACTCACGTACTCCATCCAGTATACTTGTAATTCAAACAGAAAAAAAAGTGACATTTCTGTCTTTTTTTTTGCAAAACAAATTGCTTTTTCTGCATGAGCCAATGATTAGTTCATGTCACTTTAGAACAGCTGAGAGTGGTGGATAGAAAAATTCCTACTATCTGAGTTCAGCTGAAAAATGTTTGATTACAGTTGCGAAATTAAATTGGTTTCTTTATTTTTTCCTCTCCTTGTGTGTAAATAAGTTGCTATTTACTGAAAAGATTAATCGTGGCCACTACACAAAATGGTTTAATTCTTTTCATGGTTAATAATTTCCATTAAACGGACACTTATTTATGCACAAAAATATATTTAATTCACACAACCAAGGTAAAATTTCACAACTGTAATGAAACATTTTTCAAGATCTACCTAACCACACTGGGTACTCACTCAGATGCTCTAAAGCAAAGTCAAACTAGTCAACAGCTTGCACAAGCACCCTATAAAAATAAAATAAATCTTCTATTTATACTCCAGAATGACTACATGATCAGGGGCATTCACAAGATAAATAGAATACAAGAAATACAAGCACCATATTTTGTAGTTATGGGCTTGAACCCCAGTCACTCAAGGCATGTATGCTTATGCACCCTCACGCCTGACCATTAGGCTACGGCTGCCTTATGACTAGCAAGAATAGTTGGATGTTATGTTACAAACATTACAGAATGGGTGGAAGTGCTGCTGCCTTATAACTAGCATATGTAGTTATATGTATATTAGCAAGAATAGTTGAATGTTATGTTACAAAGGTTACAGACGGTTGTTGTTGTTGTGGTGTTTTCTGGCGCAAGAGCTACTTAGACCATATTGCGCCTTCCAAATTAATTAAGGTACTTATGATAACTGCACGGTGAGCAGTTAGAAACGGTCATACATTTTTATTTGTTTTATATAGTAAAAGAATTCAGAGAGATTTGCTTCTTTGCCTATTATGCTATTCAGAGAGAGAGAGGCTGCTGTAGATCTGAAATGAAACTAAAAGACATTCGTCGGGCATTGCTGAACAAGTTACATTCAAGGAGTATATGTTTTACTGTAAGTGGTTGCAAGCAGTGTGCACACTGCGGAGGATCATTTCCTGTAAACAGATAGAGATGTGTGAGGTGAGTGTGACCTATACGAGTTCTGGCTAAGATTACTTCTTCTTTTCTATTTTTACGAAGGCTAGAAGTCCATAATTGTGGTTCAGGTTTTATTTGAAATAGCTTGTTATTTGTTTGCATTTTCCACATAAGTGTCCATTGTTCAAAAGATGTTTGCCGTATGTTATGCCTATAATCAGGATATGGGACTAGGTCATTTATTGAGGGTATGATGGAAGGACACTTGGCAGCACTGTCTGCACATTTGTTTCCTGGAATACTACTGTGTCCAGGGATCCATGAAAAGATAACAGTTTTCTGATGCTCATGAAGACGCATCAGCATATGTTTTATGAGCTTTAGTAAAGGATTTTTAGGTGGGGAAGTCCTTTTCAAAGCTAAAATAGCACTCTGTGAATCAGTGTATATTATACTTTTATTTATTGACATTAGCGAGATGTTTTCCAGAGCAAGCTTAATGGCATGGAGTTCAGCAGTATAGCTGCTGCATTCGGTTGAAAGTGAAATTGAGACAGTTGTATTAGGGAAGACGGCAGCTGCACCCACTCGACTGTCAGACTTCGAACCATCAGTATAGATCTTAGTAAAGTGGGGGTACTTTTGTGAGTGAGCAACATGTAGTTGTTGGATGTTAGTATCTGCTATAGAGTCTTTACCCCATTGCTCAAAGTATTCATCAGAAGAAAGTGTGAAGTTAGTCCAAGGGGGATCCGGATCTTTTTTTTCTCTGATGATATTATCAAGCTGAATATTCCAGCTTTCTGTTAGATTCTGCAGTCTGATGCCAGAAGGTCGAATTGCTCTAGGTTTATTTGTATAATGGGTTTTCAATTGAGGATTATGCAACAGTGGCCAAACCGGATGAGTAGGCAGACTTTTAATTTTAGCTGAGTAGTTTATCAGCAACATCTTTCTTCTGATGCTAAGCGGAGGTTCGTGAGCCTCAACATAAAGACTTTGAACTGGTGATGTTCTATATGCACCTAGGGCTATCCTAAGAGAAGAATGTTGGATGGGTGCAAGACGGGCCAAGGTGCTCTCCCTAGCTGAGTCATAAACAGGTGCTCCGTAGTCTAACTGAGATCTAATTAGAGATTTATATAAGTGGAGCAGGGTATAACGATCGGCGCCCCAAGATGTACTGGAGATGACCCGGAGTATATTCATTTTCTTTGTGCAAGTGGTTCTTAGGTACTTGATGTGCTCCTGGAAGTTTAACTTTTTATCAAAAATTAGCCCTACAAGGCGAATACTGTTCACAGTTGGTAGTGGATGATCGGCCAAGTGCAACTCGGGTTCAGGATGCATTGCGCGCTTCGTGCAGAAATGTATAGCTGTAGATTTGTGGCTTGACAGTTTGTATCCATTTTGCGCAATCCATAATTCAATGTTATTAATGGATATTTGTAGATGCCTCTCAATATAGTTCATATTCTGGGAATGGCAGGATATGGTAAGATCATCTGCATAGAGATACGAGTCAACGGTATTTGGAATGCTGTTTGTGATGTTGTTTATTCGTATTGCAAACAGAGTGGCACTAAGAACAGAGCCTTGTGGGACTCCTTCTTCTTGAATGTATGTTTGAGATAAAACCTGCCGGAACCTCACTTGGAAAGATCTGTGCTGAAGGAAGCTTTGAATAAAATATGGTAAATGGCCTCTCATATGAATAGAATGGAGATCTCTTAGGATACCGTAGCGCCATGTGGTATCAAAGGCCTTCTCTATATCAAGGCATATCATAACGAGATGGTGATTTCTGATGAATGCATTTCTTATGTTGGATTCGGCTTTGGTCATGAGGTCTAGGGAAGATCTATTCTTCCGAAAGCCAAACTGATTATCACTGATTATGTTTTCGGATTCAAGATACCAGGTGAGTCGATGGTGAACCATTTTTTCTAAAGTCTTACTCAGGCAGCTGGTTAGAGAAATTGGTCTATAGTTGTTACGAATTGAATGGTCTTTTCCAGGTTTAGGTATGGCTATTACGTAAGAATGTCGCCAGGAAGTAGGGAATATATGTTCTGAGAATATTCTATTGTAAAAGTTTAGCAATGAAATTAGTGATTTCTGATTGAGGTGTTGAATCATTATACAGTAAACCCCCGCTATTCGCGGTATCTATATTCGCGGTTTCGCGATCGCCGATTTAATATAAAATGAAACCTAAAAAAATGTGAATTTTAAAGCGCCGTGAATATTTTCCGCCATAAAAAACATGGGCATGGCTAAAATTATCTTTCCCGGTCAAAACAGCGCTCAGTGGGTGGGGGGAGTGGGGTGACAAAAACGCAAACGTGGATGTTTCTCGCTAATCCTTGTTCAGTATGTGTTATGCATTTGTCATGGAAGGTTTCGTCGTTTGCTTTTAATTTATATGTTTATAAATTGAATAAATTTATCAATTTATAAATTGATATGCTTACAAAAATGATAAATCTACCGTTTTACAGTGTAAAACAGACTTTTTCGAGTGTATTAACGGAAGAAAGTGACTTTATTGTGGACAATTTCTTTCTAACCCCTACAAAAATATGGCTACGAATAAAAAGAGAAATGTGAAAATATCAAAGAAGGTGATAACATTAGCGAATAAAATTGAGTTATTAGACAAAATTTCTAATGGTGAAATTGTCTCCTCAGCGGCAAAACATTATAAAATCAATGAGTCAACGGTACGATCAATCAAGAAATCGGAAGAAAAAATCCGCCGTAGTGTCCGTGAAAATGCGCTAATTGCTTAAAAAAATTTGGTCTGTAACTCGTGATGTTAAATTATAAAAAATGGAAAAAGCTTTAAATCTGTGGATAGAAGACCGAACTCAAAATAAAATTCCGTTAAGTTCACTCATCATTCGCGAAAAGGCAAAACTCCTTTATCAACACTTTAGCGAAACTAGTGATAGCACTGGCGTGATGTTTTTTTTTGCTAGCAAGCAAAGGCGCTGGTTTGAAAGATTTGTTTGAAATTTCTAATAAATATTACATTTAATATTAAATTGTTTCTTATTTTCATTTCGATGCCATATGCTTGCATTTCATTATGTACTGTCTATGTACATAGTCATATTATGAAGGTACATATAATACATACATAGACAAAATTTTAAACTAGTTTTTCTTATATATTTCATACTTTGGAACGGAACCCCTTTATTACTATGGGAGCCATAACTCAGTATTTGCGTTTTTGGTATTCGCGACATTTCTCAGGAACGTAACTCCCGCGAATAGCAGGGGTTTACTGTATTGTAGATTCCATCAGGGCCAGGAGAGCTGTTTCTTGAGGTATATATAGATTCTTTCAGTTCAGATATTGTGAGCGGTTGGTTATATGTAAAAGAACATGCAGTTTTGAAGTTTAGTTTCCTTCTTTCAGCTTCAGCTTTGATCTTTTGAAAAGATGGTTGATATGCAGTTGAGGCGGACAATTCACAGAACACCGTTCCTAGGGCATTGGCAATTTCATCAACAGATGAGATCTCCTTCCCATTCCAATTAATAATAGGAGAAGGTAACTTATGATATTTACCATTTAGTTTCTTTATTTTTTCCCAGATTATTCTGGTATCAGTATCTTTGTTGATTGAGGAGGCAAATTTTATCCACGAGTCTTTTTTCGCCTTCCGCCGGATATAACGAGCTTTAGCTCTCAGTCTTTTGAAGTTAATAAGGTTGGCAGTGGTGGGATGTTTGCGGAAGGCGTTCCATGCTTTTTTTTTTTCTCTCTTTGCTTTATTACAGTCACCATTCCACCAGTGATTGATATGCCGATGGTTTCTTATTTGAGACTGTGGGATGGCGGCTTTTGCTGCTGTTAGTATCTGCGTTGTGATATGATCGGTGAAATAGCAGAAGACTCTATGGTGTCATCATCAAAAGATACATGACTGGTAAATTTCGTCCAGTTTGCTTTGGAAAATTTCCATTTTGTTTTTGTTTCAGTTTGTTTGGAATGGGTGGTTTGAATACTACAGATCAGCGGATAGTGGTCACTATTTAGAGGATTGTCATGTACTGCCCACTCTATAGTTGGGAAGAGGATCGGAGAGCAAATTGAGAGATCTATTGCACTGGTTGACCCAGTAGGAAAATGGATATATGTCGGTAAGCCATTATTCAATAGTGTCAAATTTTCTCGGTCAAGTAACATTTCAATGAGATCACCACGTCTGTCTGAGACCAGAGATCCCCATAATGGATGAGGCCCATTAAAATCTCCTAGTAAACAAATAGGAGGTGGTAATTGAGAAATTAGATTTAACAGTTGCTGAATTGTACATGATTGATTCGGTGGAAGATAAATTGAGGCTAGTGTCAGTGTGATAGCGATTACTATACAGGTAGCAACAGCTTCTAATGGTGTTTGTAGTGGAATGTGCCTGGAGGGAACTCCTGATTCCACTAGTATAGCTACTCCTCCATGGGGGCTGTTAGTTTCAGATCAATCTTTTCTGAAGATAGTATAGTTTTTGACTGAAACGGATATTTTTGTTGTTAGATTTGTCTCTTGCAAGCATACGGCAGCAGGATTGTAACGGTTAATTATTTCATAGATATCATCAATATTGCTGCGAAAACCTCTGCAATTCCATTGTATGATTTGTTCCATTATTTGGTTTTGTGAGCGGAAGAGGAGTCTGTTTGCTTTTTGTGAGAGGTTTGTTTAAATCTGTCGTGTTTTGATTTTTCTTTTTTTGAAAAATTTGGGCATCTTGAGTCATTGCTTTCTTCCATATCATCATCTGCATGTATTTCAAGCAGATCTTCTGAGTTGGTGGTATCATCGGTGTCCATGCTTGAGGGGTGAGATTGCTTCACCTCAACTGGATCTAATTTTTCCGCTGCTTGACAATGGAGAAGTTTCTGGGATGGAACTGTCAGTGGCGTATTACTGCATTGATCGACTGCCTTTGATGGATGTTGGACCGAGAGGACTGATCTAGCCCAGTCTGAGATCGATGTATCTGGAGGGATGGACACATCTGTCTGACATCCTACTGACTGGTGACTATAAGTAGCAGAGGCATAAGTGCATTTTGGATTATTTAATCTTACTTGTTTTCTTGCCTCTTGGTAGGAAACTTTATTTTCAACTTTATACTTTTGTATCTTTTTCCCCAACTTCCAGAGGTCGCAGTCTTTGGAGTATGCTGGATGGCTACCCTTGCAATTTGGACACTGTGGGGTTGGTGCCTTACATTCTGTTTGTGTGTGAGTTTTACACCCACAGTTTGCACATGTTGCGTCTCCACGGCATGCTGTCTGGGAATGGCCAAATTTCTGGCATTTAAAACATCTTAGGGGGTTCGGAATATATGGCCGAACGCGACAGTTTAAATATCCTGCCTTGACTGAAGCTGGTAGGTTTGGAGAACTGAAAGTTAAAATTATACTCCGGGTAGGAACTAAACTGCCATCTTTTCGGATCATGATCCTCTTTGCCTGAGTGACTTTTTGTTCTTTAAGTTCCTGGGCTATTTCATCTTCAGGAACGTTTAATAGATCCAATTCAGTGATCACTCCCTTTGAGGAATTGAGGGTGTTATGTGGTGTGATTTGAACTGGGATTCCACTCAAGGATGTCATACTTAATAATAGTTCAGAGAGTCGAGAATTGGTGGTCTCTATTAATAAATCCCCAGATTGGAAACGTTTCACCATTTTTGGTGAACCTGCGGCATGTTCGAGGCATCTCTGAATAATAAAGGGGAGAGCTTGCTCACAGGTTGTGTTGACAGAGAATGTATTATCAGGAATGCTGGTAATTCCTGTCTGCCAATGTCTTTCTTCATTCTCTTCGATAGAGAGAAGTCATGGTCAGTGTCGTGTATGTCATTTGCTTGCGAGCTCTTTGGCTCTAAGCGTGGAAAGTCACTTGTTTCCATCTCTGCTCCTTTTAGCCCCGGGGGTTGGCTTATCCCCCAGGTTACCGGCCCCGCCACGTGGAGGCAGGAGCGGTGCCACCAGTGACCAAGCGGTTGTTGAAGAAAATAAAGGGTTAGTAATGAATATATAGAATAAAAAAAGAAAGGTAGATTTCCTCTCTCGGTTCTTACTTTTGTCCTTTAAAGTACAGAACCTCTTCAAGTAAACTAAAGAACAGGTGACGCTAGAAAAGAATCAAAACTATAACACTTTGGGAGAGCGCTATATATTCGCAGGAAGAAAATCGCTTGTCACTATCGCTTGGCACTCGGGGCCGTTACGGATGGGGTGGAGGTGCTAGAAGAGAGAAAATGTCATCCTTTCTTGCAGACATTACAAGTATTAAATAGAAAATAACATCCCAAAATATGGATACTCTCTCTTTAGAAGATATTTGCAATTATACATAATAAACAACACAGTGATTGTTTTAACAACAGTTCCTATACATTGAGTTGTATGACTATTATGGCAGCAAAAATGAAACTCAGTGATCTTTATCATTATGTGCAAGAAGTTTAAAAAGATTTCACATGCCTCATTGGAATTCTGTAAGAATTGTTGTTCTTTATTTATTTATTTTTTAAATCTTTCAATGGGAAAGTTTATCCCCCCCCCTCTGAAGTACATTTATTATTATTCACTTTCAAACTGAGAGTACATTAAGACACTTGAATACGCAAAGTAACTATGCTGGAAAATTGTACATTTCGTATCATTTGTGATCATTGCCCCATGCAGTGGTGCAAACAAATTGGATTACACATGCACCCATAATGAGAATTATGGGAATCACTGAAATTTAAATGAATTTTCTGTGACTTTGCATGCAGTTGTTCTTAGGGAAATGAATAAATGAACTTGTGAATAGCTTATATAACGATACTAAATTTTGCAAGACTACAAGCAACATCATTATAATAATGTTGCCTGTAGGGTTTCAGCAAAGCTGTTCACAAGTTTCTACTAGACCTAAACTTTTCAGCCTTTGAATTTCACTCTAGACATATTTCAAATAATCCATACTAAAACTGATATAAAACTCTGCACAACTGGTTAGAGAATGGCAGAAACTTCAAAATACATTTCATTTTGAATAATCCGATATCACATTAAACGGTACCAAGGCAAACATGGTAAAGTGTTTGCACAATATGTGATTAATGCTGGCTAGGGAATGGCATACATTTTAAATAAATAATAATATGCTTCTACATTGGGGCAATTTGTTTTTTTTTTTTATTATTGAAAATGTGAGGTGCAATACAAGATGATTAGTGGTGAACTGCCTCCACAATGCAAGATCAATATTTGGTAGCATATTGTTTGTTCAACCATATACAAACTGGGACTATGCCTTTAATTATTTACTGTTACAAAACTGTTTAATTACCAATAAATTTTATATAATTATAACTTTGAATTCTTTATACAGAGAATAAAATTAATTATCTAAAACCTAGGAATTTTCTCTATTCAACTGAAAAGTCAAACAATACAGTTAACACTAAATATTATTGCAGGAGCATCATACAAATTCATCAATTTGCAGTATCTTCCATTTTTATCACTATTGATGAAAAACTGATATTTCAAATTTCATGTTGGTATTCATGATGATTTAAAATTTCAGAATCTTATTCATCATTATTTACCCACACGAGACCTTTAAGAATGCCTCCAGTCACTGATGGGATTTGAACTTAACTTCTATAAATGAGTCATAAGTAGCAGATCAACTATACTACTCTGCAGGAGGAGGAGGAATGCTCTGAAAGTTTTTGTCTGATGAAGGCCGAATTCATATTGTTATCATATTTTTGTTATAAATTTATAATCGGTAAAAATGTAATAAGGTGTTCAATGTAGCTTTTATAACTTTCTATACTACACTCAGGTGAGTATAGAACAGCGTTTCCCAAACTGCATTCCATGAAAAAAATCGTAATAAAAATCTTTTTTCTTTCTTTCTTTCTTTTTTTTTTTTGCCAATTTAAACTTTGCATATTTGAAGCATACAACACTTTTTGTATGAGTACAATTTAACATTATTTTTTTCTGGTTATTGACAGATCACATACTGATGATACATGTTCACCCAACACGTTTGTATGCATATAACTTTTTTATGTAGAACACAGTTGTTAATTTTGAATGGATTTTTATAATATTTTATATGCATTTTCCTGATAGAAATTACGCATTAACGATATTTTATGGTTTTAGTTCTTATTTTGTTTTCAAAACAAAAATATATTTGAGCATCAGTTATGTATTTTTTATTTCAAAGCCAAATAGCCACAAAAGAATATGTGTTCCCAAAATATATTGTAAGATAAAAAGTGTTCGTAACTAAAATGTTTGGCAAATGTTGGTATAGAAGGTCTTGGAATTATTTCAACACACACTTGTATCAAATAGTATAAAATAAGACTAGATGATATGATTCATTCATATTCATTTTTTTCTTTTAAATTAACTAAAAAACTAAATACCTGAAGTCTGGAGGCATGGTAACAGGATTCTGACCTATTTGGTAAAGAAACAAAATGATAATAATTTTCTCTTACTAGATATAACATTATTTAGAATAGTTTATTATAAAGTATTTGATCAAAAAATTCTAAGGCTTTATTTTTTTAAAAAAGTTATGGTATATACAATATTTTTATAAGTCATACCTTCAACATTGTTCCCCCCCCCTGCTATTTCGGGAAACATAGCTGGAAGTCTACAACATTCAACCAGTTTTTTTGAGTTCTACTGTCATATTTTGCTGGATGAGTGAAATATCATCAGATCCATTCATGTCCATCATGATGTTAATAACATATTGTTATTAATATCATGATGAAGTTGATTGATGAAGATGATGAGTTTATTAAAATGGCAAACTAATTATGTGGTTGTTAAAAAAAAAAATGGTATATTATCTGCAATTAAAACTGAAAATGTACAATTAAAACAATAAATATAAGATTGTATATAGACTATGATTAAAATGCACAATAATTATTGTTTTTAATTGTTCACTTTCAGTTTTAATTGTAGATAATTTATCATTTTAACATCCGTGTAACTAGTTTGCCATTTTAATAAACCATCAAGACAATGGAAACAATACATTATTAATACACCGATGAGCCAAAACATTATGACCAGCGAGTTGTTATGCAAATTGAAGCAACTGCACGTGAACTACGGCACGTGCGTGGGTCAGGCCCAGTATAAAAAACACACAATACTGAGCTCCGTTAACCAGTGTTACTCTTGTTCAGATGGGAAAGGCAGCGGACTTAAGTGACTTTGACAAAGGCCAAATTGTAATGGCCAGACGACTGGGTCAGAGCATATCCAAAACAGTACAGCTGGTGGGGTACTCATGATCAGACATGATTAGTACCTACTGAAAGTAGTCTAAGGAGGGAAACCCACGAACTGTTGGCCGACCACGGCTCATCGATGCTTAAGGTGAGTGAAAGCTCTCCCGGATGGTACGTGACAACAGAAGGGCAACTGTGGTGCAACTCGCCAGTAATTGGAATGCTGATGACAGGAGTAATGTGTCATAACACAGAGTACATCGAACCCTGCTGAAAATGGGGCTGCGTAGCCACAGGCCACTCTGAGTGCCCAAGATAACCACGGTTCACCGGTGACAGTGCCTAAAATGGGCACACGAGCATCGAAACTGGACCTTGAGTGATTGGAAGAAGGTCATCTGGTTCAACAAATCATGTTTCCTATTGCACCATGTGGATGGCAGAGTTCGTGTGCATCGTTTACCTGGGGAAGTGATGACGTCTGGATGCACTGTGAGAAGAAAACAAGAAAGTGGCAGCGATGTCATGCTTTGGGCAATGTTCTGCTGGGTCCGTGTGCAGGGCACTCTAACGTCTACCACCTACCTAAACATCAGGTCAGATGTAAAATTTGTTTGGTGTAAAGTGGTTAGTGTGTTACACTAACCACTGGATCTCGAAGTGGTCAGATGCGGACTAGCATACTACGTATCAAAAGGAATCTCTGTGACCTACTTGGGCTTTACAATTCAACCCACAAACAATATAAAAATGGAAAAAGCTTGGCACACTTAAAACAGGAATGGCAAAACAGGAGGACAGACTCAACAAAGGGGAGGTGACACGATGCTTCATACCTGATGTAGACAGGGTTTTCCCGAAACTACCTGTATTGTTCCACCTACTTATTGACGGGTCACAGCCCCTTCAACGAGAAACTAACATCTCTGGGCCTCCTCCAAGACCCCAACTGTTCATGTGGCAAACCAGAAAGCTGGACCCACCTCATGCACGAATGTACAACCTACGAAGACCTACGTGGAAACCTAATAACAAGATTGACATACGTGCCGCTAGGCCAGGAGCATCATCTCTTGGACACAAGCGAATAAGAACCTAACCAGATTTGCACAGGAACTCTTTGCCAGAAGAAGAACCTATTCTGCGATCAGGAACTAAGGGCACAGTATGCCTTGTAGCAGACATTAAACTTCGACAACAACTGGACTATGGGCAAATACACCAGCACTGAAACCCAAATTGTCTGACCCAACCAACCTACTTGAATAGGAAGCACACCACAGAAACAATGGGCTCACTGGATGGAAAAGGCACTGGACCGCCCTCCCTTATGACAGAAACAGGATCAACGGACCAGACCCATCCGGGATGCAAAAGAGACACTACCCTGGTCGAGTATATAACCCATAAACGTAGCACACAAATGACATCGGGGCACTGGTTCCGACTGCTTCGTTGGACCCATATCTTTCCCCCACCTTGGACAGCAGATTTCCTGCCAGTGTGCCAATTGGCAACCGAGCTGGCACTCTTTCCTGGCTTTCTTTCCACTCCACTTCCCTGGCAGGGGGGGGGGGGAGGTGACTGTCCTCTTGTCTCCTCCCCTCCTCTCCACCCCCATTTTTCTTTCTGGTGGGGCATGGGCATGCCCCACTGACACCTATTGGAGTCGCCTTCCCTATTGACTCCATATTTCTCTTCCCCCCTAGTCTTTAGTCTCCCTCCCCTACTCTATCTGTACACAAATGATTGCCCTACACGTCCAAATTACTGTTTGCCAATAGTTTCGGCCTTTCAAATCCTAGCGCTCTTACCCCCCACACGAAAGATCAAAAAAAATTTTTTTTTTTTTTTTTTTTGTTAAGGTCCTGGCCACAGAAATCTCAGGAAATTAGGTGACAGGATCTGCCAGATTAAATAATTATAATGCTGGTATACCTGTCCTGCCTCCACGGTGCTGAGTGTGGACAACGTTGGGCCTCAGCAGGGGTCCAACGGCTAAATGGCCAGAAAAACAATGGTACATGACACTAATGATATCAAGAGTAGGAGACCGGCAGAATTGCTTAACAAGTACAGATCACTGTTGAAAAAAAAGCCGTGAAATAGGGTTGAATTTGAAAGTGTCTGCAATTCTGCCCAGACACGATAGGAGGGAGTATATGATGAGAGCCTTGTCAATCAATTCGGCCCTGGAAAGATTGTGCAAGGCTCATGGGGTAGAATTTTTTTCAGCCTGGACTGTACTTGTTAACAGGAGGGATTGCTTCTACAGGGATGGGATATACTTAAATAGAAAGGGTGCAAGAATATTTGCTGATGCTATCGAGGCAGTGTTAGGTGGGTCGGAAAACTGCTAGCTTGGGGGGATACAAAGACGAATAGATTAACAGTAGCCACTGGCAGAGGTGAAAGAGATTCTTGCACTGCTTCTATTGGAATGAGCAGAAGCCTGAAAAACAAGATTCAGGATATTTCAGAGACTGCTGGGAGTCATTGCGGTACAAGTAAATACATGGGTTGTGTTAGGGTAGCTACGAATAGAAATAGGTGCATGTATACTTGCGTGTACACCAATGCTAGGAGTTTAGTAAATAAATTTGATGAATTTGATGTATTGCTCAAAACATCAAAGGCAGATATTGTTGGGATATCAGACACTTTGTGTCACACAGATATAAGGAATGCAGAACTGGAATTTGGGGAGTACAACGTCTACAGAAAAGATAGACTGGATAGGAAGGGAGGAGGGGTTATGCTATTAGTTAAGAAATACATAAAATCCAAGGAAGTGAAGCCAGTGGACATCGCTGGACAGTGCAGTGTCGACTCAGTTTGGTGTCACATAAGCATTGGGAGATCAAAATTGAGAGTAGGAGAGTGCTATAGGCCTAATGACTCTGATGAGTATAATAAGAAACTGTACAGGGAAATAGAGTGGGCCAGTAAATCAGAGAGAGTCTTATAATGGGAGATTTTAATTTCCCAGATACTTACTGGAGTTTGGAGCTGGTCACTCGCACACTAGCAAGGCTTTTGTGGATTTATTGGATGATTGTTTTCTACATCAGCATGTTCGGGAGGCAACTAGAGGGAGGAATACTCTTGATTTGATTATCAGCAGTGATTCTTCGTGCATTAAGAATCTGCAGGTAAATGAACCACTAGGTGGCAGTGATCACAGTGTGCTGAAGTGGGATTTACTCAAAGAGGTAACTACCATTAGGGGTAAAGGGAAGGGTTATTGCTTTCGTAAAGGCGACTACGATGGACTGAGACAAGATTTAAATTCTATATAGTGGGACCAACTGATGATGTTACCAACAGCAAATGCAAAATGGGAAGTATTCAAAGAACTTATCTTGGAAGCTACTACGCTTTACATACCAACTAAGAAATATTGTTCAAGGTTTAGGCTTAAATGGATGTCAGATGAACTGATGAGGCACATGGCAGAGAAGAAACATGCATGGGATACATACAAATTAACACATGACACAGAAGCCTATGATAGATACAAGTTGATCTGTAACCAAGTTACAAAGGAGGTTAGGCAGGCAAAGGCAGATTACGAGAAATCTTTGGAAAGGGATGCAAAGAGTTCTTTACTTATGTAAACTCTAGAAGGAAGGGGATGAATCAGATTGGTCCACTTGATATCGATGGGTCAACTACTGATGATCCTGCTCAGATAGCTAACAAACTAAATGAATATTTTGCATCGACATTCACACATGAGGAGTTATTTAGCGAGGGGAAAGCCAGGGGTGTATTCAACTCTAGCAATAAGCTAGAGAATCTTGTAAGAACTGAGAGTAAAGTGGAGGAGAAACTATTGAAGATAAACACAAGAAAGGCACCTGGGATGGATGGGATCTATCCAGTTATATTAAAGAAGGCAGCAAAGGAAGTAAGCAAACCATTAGCCATAATTATGAGAGCTTCCTTGGAGGTACCCGCAGACTGGAGATGTGTAAATGTGACCCCAATTCACAAAGGAGGATCAAAGGCTGACACAAGCAATTACAGACCTGTGAGTTTAACTTCTTTTCCAGGAAAATTAATGGAGGCACTAGTTAAAGAAGCACTGCAGGATCATTTAGACAAGACTTCAGTTATACCTCGGACACAGCATGGTTTTGTTAAGGGGAAGTCTTGCCTGACTGCATCATAGTATCCATTTAATTGGATACTATGATGCAGTCACAAAGGAACTGGATGCAGGGAATAACTTTGATATTATATACTTGGATCTTAGAAAGGCTTTTGATACTGTTGCACATGGAAGACTGCTGCACAAATTGGAGCAGTGTGACATTGGAGGCAAATTGCTGCTGTGGATATAGAGGTGACTGAGGGGGAGAAGACAGAGAGTGGTAATCAATGGACACTGCTCATCGTGGACTGATGTTATTAGTGGAGTCCCTCAGGGCTCAGTGTTGGGTCCATTATTGTTTTCTGAATTCATAAATGATATTGATGATGGTATATCAAGTTTAATGTCGAAGTTTGCAGACGATACAAAGGTGGGCAGGGTTGTCAAGGACACTACTGACACTATGCTGCTGCAACAGGATCTGGAAAGGTTGAGCAGATGGGCTGAGCGGTGGCAAATGAAGTTTAACATTGACAAATGTAAAGTGCTACACATGGGAAACAGCAATCCCAGAGCAACGAATCAACTCTGTGGTACTACACTGACAGTGGTAGAGAATGAAAGGGACCTGGGGGTGGTAGTGCAGGCAGATATGAAGTTCTCTGAGCAGTGCAGATGGGCTGCAGGAGTAGCTCATGGTGTATTGTCAATGATATATAGGAATTTTTCTAGCAGGGATAAGGAGGTGATTATTCCCTTGTATAAGGCAATGGTCAGGCCACACCTAGAGTACTGTATACAGGTCTGGAGGCCTCATTTCAAGAAGGATGTACAGCTGCTGGAACGAGTACAGAGAAGGGCAACAAGATTAGTGAATGGAACAAAGGGGTGCTCTTATGAAGAAAGGCTTAAGTTTTGCAAGTTACAGTGTCTGGAGACTAGGCACCAGCGAGGTGATCTGATAGAGGTGTATAAAGCATTGAATGGTTTGAGCATGCTCAATGCTGATGGGATTCTTCCTCTCGCTCAGAATAATCACCTGAGAGGGCATAAATTCAAATTGAGGAAAGACAGATGTAGGATAGACGTGCGGAAATTTGCCTTTAGCCAGCGAGTGGTTGGATGGTGGAACAGACTTCCATCCCTTGTCGTGGAAGTTGATAGCCTAAATAAGTTTAAGGCTCAGCTGGACAGGTATTTTGAACGAACAGAGGGGTGAAGTGGAAGTGGTTTTGTTTTTTTTTTTTTTTTGGCTGATGCTGCATAAGCTTGCTTTCTTGCATCAAATGCCTCTTCTAATGCTAATGCTAAACGTATACAATATCCACACACTTTTAAATCTCTGGCTTTTCCAGTGAACTGGCACACCTACAATGAAAGCAATGCAGAGATGGGGGAAACCCCTGGTGATGCTTGACACTAAATACACTCTACCTAAACATCATTTCTGACCAGGTACACCCTTTCATGGCAACGGTCTTCCCCTCTGGCAGTGCCGTCTTTCAGCAGGATAATGCACCATGCCACACCACCCGAACTGTTCAAGACTGGTTCGCAGAACATGAGAAAGACTTCCAGGTATTGCCCTGGCCTCCAAATTCCCCAGACATCAATCCCATCGAGTATCTATGGCTTGTGTTGGAACAGCAACTCGGATCTGCAGCGTCTCAACCACGCTGACACCTATTGGGGTCGCCTTCCCTATTGTTCCTTACAGGAGGTAAAGGATCTGCTGGTTACATACTGGTACCAGATACCACAAGACACATTTAGAAATCTTGTAGCATCCATGCCTTACCAGATACGAGCTGTTTTGGCTGCACGTGGAGGACCAACATCATATTAGGTAGGTGGTCATAATGTTTTGGCTCATTGGTGCATGTCTAATCCTGATGCCCACAGCCTCTTCTATAATATTCATCAAGATTGTGGGGTAAAGAAAAGAAAAAAAAAAAATGGGAACACAGTCAGGTCAATATGGCAGGTGGGATACTGCAAGAATGTTCTATCTGGGAAAAAAATAATTCTTGAATGAAGAAAGTGCAATGTACAGGGACAATTGTCATGGTGGTGAAACTGTACACCATTTTTAAACAGCTGATGGCATTTTCTCATAATTTTTCTCTCAATTATATCTTTCCTCTTTATAATATGTCTGGTTTAATATTTTGAACAAATTCATAATAGATGATACCACTGAATGTAAAAAAAAAACAGGTTTCCCAAAACTATATATATATAATTTTTTTGTTGTTATTTCTCACCTGTGTTCACTTTTGGGAGATGCAGGAAGGGATTCCTAGCATTACCTCAGATAGCAGTCATGCCATAACTGCAGAATCCCATGCTGATCTCCTTCCCAGGGTGAATGCAGGCTCTTGCTTGTTTATTTTGCTTATTTTTACAATTTTATTGCTTGCTTAATAGTTTATTTTATTTAATTTCTTGGTAGTGGATAGCATCATTCAAGTATTCCTTCTGCATTCAGAAACAATTTTAATATGTGATATAATTCAGACATAAAACTTTTAACTCTGAACATTGACAAGGAACTAACATCGAAATTTTCAAGTTTGAAATCCATTAATACTAAAAAGTATCACAGGCTCAACAAGTTGTTAATTTCTGATATAAGTTACTTCCATGGGTAGCTGAGGCTGACACCTTCAGGTAATTCAAAGGTCAGCTGGATAGCTATCTACATGAAGGGAGAAACATAAAAGTAATTTATTTTCTTAATATTTTTTAAATTTTTATTTAGTATTTGTTTTATTTTATATATATATCTTTTATTGGGGACAGTGCAGCATAAAACTTGTGCTTCCTTGCACTATATAGCTACCACTAATACTAATCACAGAACAACCAACTTTAATTAAAAACAGCATACTACATAAAGGGGAAAAATACTTAATACACACCAAGTGGACCAACATGACTGGGATAGAAAGAACTGTAAATAAAAAAAGAAAACATATTACTTGGTGTTACTGATTATTGTGGAATTTATCATATGAATTCAAATTAAATATAAATATATAAATATACATTAAATATACAATCATTACAGAATAATAAAAATGAAATAATTCCTATATGTATGTATTCGAATACACCATGAATTATCAAACTAATAGAATAAGCTTATCTACGAAAAGATCTAAATCTCCCAAACACTTCCTAATTCATTTCACAAACATATGTGGTCTCAATTCTAATCTCAACGATGTCCATTTCCACTTGCAGTAAGCCAAACCTCATACTTTTTCTGACGGAATCTTAGTTATCGGTTGATTCAACTACTGACCAAATTATTCGCTGTATGATTCCTTTCACCACAAATGTGGTACTTGTGCATATATCCATTCCGATATTCCCTGTCAGAGACATGGTAATTTGGTATCTCCTCTTTTCGATCTTCTCTGGCTTAAAATCTCTCTACCTCATTGTGTCAAATCATCTGTTGTCTCTACTGTTCTCCCAACTCCACCAATCACTTGGAGCTCTTTTGACTTCCTCTCTTTGCAACTTGACTTTCTCCAGTCCAACTTTCCTAACAGTGAGGTAATTTTCCTTGGTGATTTTAATGTTCACAACTCCAGCTGGCTTTCATTTTCTAGTCACACCGACCCAGCTAGTCAATATGCTGAGGCTTTTGCAATTACTAATGACCTTGCACAGATTGTTCATTTACCTACAAGAATAATGGATAATCCTAATCATACAACCAATACGCTTGATCTTTTTCTCACAAACAACCTTTCTAAGGACATGGTCAAAGTGAGAGGTCCTTTAGGCACCTCAGATTACAAATTGGTGATCTCTTCTCCTATGGAGCCTCTATCTCGAGACTATTCCCAACCTCGTATTGTTTGGCATTACAAGAATGCAAACAGGATGACCTGCAAGATTTCTTTTCTCCTTTTCCTTGGTCGGACTACTGTTTCAAAACTTCTGATGTCAGTTTGCTCAGATCATGTTAGTGAAATTATTCTTGCAGGAATGGAATTCTTTATCCCACACTCCACTTTAAAATCTTGTCCTTTATCTAAACCATGGTTTTCCAATAAATGTGCTAAGGCTGTTCAAGAGAAGAACTTTTGCATATTGTAATTGGCTTGTTTCTAATTCTTCAGTTTCATTTTCTGCCTACACCAACGCTCACAACAATTTTAAAGCAGTTATTAATCAGTCCAAACTAGAGTTTGAACAGGCTAAAAGTAGAAACCTTGCTTCTTGCCCTAATGGTAGCCGAGCATTCTGGTCTCTTGCCAAAGCTATTGGCGACAACTTTTGCCCATCTCTGCTCCTACCTCTGTCTAAACCAGATAGTTCTGTTGTCACTTCAGCCAAGGATAAAGCTGACCTGCTAGCATCCCATTTTTCTTCCAACTCATGTATTAATGATCTTGGTAAAACACCTCCCACCATTCCCAAAGTGCTCCATTCAATGCCTCCTGTGGTCTTCCATCAAAAGGATATCAGAAGGATTTTGATGAATCTTGATGCTAAGAAAGCTCCAGGTCCTGATGGTATTTCTCCACTTGTTCTCAAAACCTATGCTCCTGAACTTACTCCTGTTCTTTGCCGCCTTTTTTCACTTTCTTATTCCAAAGGTGCTTTTCCTTCTGCTTCGAAATTTACTCATAACCAGCCAGTTCCTAAAAAGGGTGACAAATCCCTCCCATCCAATTATCGTCCCATTGCAATTACTTCTACTCTTTCTAGAGTAATGGAGAAATCAATTAACCGCCAACGTTTAATGATCAATGATCGCCAGTGTGGATTTCATCAGTGTCACTCCACTGGTGATATTCTGGCTTATGTTACCCATTTATGGACTAATTCAATGGAAAAGTTCGGTGAAACACAAGCAGTTGCTCTTGGCATCTCAAAGGCTTTCGCTCATGTTTGGCATAAAGGCCTTCTAAACAAGCTCCCATCTTATGGTTTGCCAACTGCTTTTTGTAATTGGTTATTCAGTTTTCTCTCTAATCGCTCACTGAAGGTGATGGTAGATGACTCTCTGTCTTCTAACTTCTCCATTAATGCCAGTGTCCCCCCAAGGTTCAGTTCTTTCCCCCAATCTTTTCCTCTTGTATATTAATGACCTTCTTCCATTGACTGGAAATCCTATCCATAGTTTTGCCGATGATAGCACATTGCATTCCACTTTCCATTTTGAGAAACCTTGCCCTGCTCAATCAATGTCAACTTCTCGAATATCTGCTACCAATTCCTTAAATGCCGATCTACAGGTAATTTTCCAGTGGGGCAAAGACAACTTAGTTGATTTCAATCCTTCTAAAACTCAGTCTTGTCTTATATCTCGCAAAAAGGATTCTTCTGCTCCTATGCTTATCCTTGGTGACACTCCGATTTTTAGGCAAAATGATATATCTCTTTTGGGGATTACCCTGACTTCTAATCTCCCTTGGCACAAGCACATTACAAATTTTGCTTCCTCTGCACCTAAAAAACTTGGTTTTCTCTTTCGCTCACAGCGTTACTTTTCTTCTAAACAACTTCTATTCACTCTGTATAAATCGCAAATCTGCCTTACCATGGAATACTGTTCCAACATCTGGGGTTGTGCCCCCAAAACCTCTCTCAGGCTTCTTGATTCCGTTCAGAAGAGGGCAATTAGGTTAATTAATGATTGATCTCTAACAGAATCTCTCCACTCACTGTCTCAAAGACGTATCTGCTGCATGCCTCTTCTACAGGTATTTCCATGGGCACTGTTCTTCTGAATTGGCTTCTATAATTTCCACTCTCTCTTTCAAAACAGTCCGAACACGTGCCACCACCAGCCAGCATCCATTTACTGTCCAACTTCAAACTCACAGAACCAACTTTTCATCTTCCTAGTTTATCCATTCAACTCCCGTTGAATGGATAAATGAGGAAGATGAAAAGTTATCCATTCAACTGCTGTTGAATGGATAAATACATATTTCCTGAAAATATGAGTCTACAGAAGTTCAAGTCCAATGTCAACAAATATCTTCTTTCGTCTTATCAACCTCCAACCCAAGCACAGTACTAAGTACTATAGGTTCTAATACCTCTCATGTTTGGGGTTTACATAAAAAAAAAAAAAAAAAAATTTTAAAATACTGCAAAAAAGGGTATTTTATCTATGAAATTTGTGAAATTCTATTATAGCAAAAAACAAGTCAAACATAGATGTAGTTGCAATGCATAATCTTTCAAAATATTAATCACAATAAAACTAATTAAATGCTTCATTCTTTTCAAAATATTAGATAAGAGCTCTCTTCAAACTTTAAGCATAGATTAAATATAAGAAATATACAAAATAAAAACTAATTTACAAAACTACTACAATGAATAATACAGTAATACCCCGACTTACGCTACCCCGACTTACGCGAACTCGGAGTTACGCGGTTCTTGATTTTTTCGTTTGGCAACGCTGCCGCCCACTATCTTCAAGGTCGTTTTTCGTATGTTATCGATATACGGTGCGACGGCGGAGAATGAGAGCGAAAGATGAACAAAATTCAACTTTGCTGCTTTTATGTTTTTTATATCAGTGAAGGGGAAACACATTTCACCATAATAACGTAAAAAAAAACACAATTCCAGCAATCGGTATAATCGCAAATGCAATTAGATCGAGTTTACTACCAGTTTATAACAGATTTCACTAGCAGAAACGCAACTGGATTTTTATTGTTTTATGGTAGTAACCCCTAGAAATGTGAGGTGTTAATAGTGTATCTCTGCCTTTATGGTGTTGTTTATTCAGTTGCTACATGCGCGCAGCTTTGTTTATGCGTATCAAGCGTGCCTCCTCGTTTTGTAATTGTGCTTTATTCCCTAAAAATGAGTAAAATACTTAATTAAAAGTGTGAAAAGGAAGCGTCCTGGTGAAGACACTGCAGATTCAGAGAGAAAAAGAAAAGCAATTATCGATAAACAGAGGCGGACTGGATCAAAAATTCTTACCCGGGAAAATTTATAGTGGCCTCATACTATGGTTTATGGCCAAAATCACACTGGCCCACCGGGGTTTCCCCGGTAAGGCTTATGGCCAGTCCGCCTCTGTCGATAGAGAAAAAATATGAAATTGTGAAACGCTTTGAGCGAAATGAAAGACCATGTGATATTGCACGTGCTACAGGCCTAAACGAAGCAACGGCGAAAAGCACATGACAATTGCAAACTTGACAGGTTGAAAATTGAAAAGGGCTCAATTGTAAAGGGCTTAAAAATTTTAGAAAACATAGACTCCAACGAAGAACGCGTTATAGCTACAAAGCAAGGAATAAAAAAATTATTAGCTTGCTACGAAGAAATTCTGCGTGAAAAAAAGAACGCGCTGTGTCGTCAGACGAATTTGTTAGATTTTATGAAGCCATCGACATCGAAATAACTTTTTAACGTAAGTCATTTGTTTTTTAATACATATTTTGTATTAATATGTATAAAGAACTGCCATTTTATTAATATTTTTCTTCTAAACTAGTGTTTTTGTTAGTCCTTGGTCCCAATTAAGCAAAATTTATATGTATTTATATGCAAAGTTTTACCCCGACTTACGCGAATTCGACTTACGCGATTTTCGTCGGACCCACCTATCGCGTAACTTCGGGGTATTACTGTACTGAAAATATACAATTAGTAAAAAATTCAGAGCTACAGGGCTCAATAACATCCATGGTTTTTTAATATATCAAAAAGTACGAGATCACCTCGATCTTTTTCGTGAATGCGTCCAATCAATTCTCTCTCACATGTGACAAATAAAATAAGATGAAAAATGTGAAAAAATGAATTAATGAATTCCCTCACTCATAGGGATATGACCAAATCCAATGCGCAATGGAATTGAAAGCCGAGAACCCCAACCCAACCTCGAAACACATGAAACACCACAGCAAGACCATGAGTGCGAGAAGACATTGTGTCATGATAAATAGTTAAAACTGGTTCTGATAATATATAATTAAAATCACTATTAAAATCACAATTAAAAAGATTAAAAACTATTTAAAATTAAACGGATTAAAAGTTATGATTTGGATGAATACTCAAATTAAAAGAAATGCACAGCTGTTACCCTTCCTTAGGCAAACCATGCTTTTCGGTTGATCGCCGTGTTCACAGGATGGGAATATCACAAAGTGTTTGTGTGTGTATTCAACTCTGAAATATAGAGAGATTATTTATATTGGCGCATGCACATAAAAGACCAGAAATCCAAAATTAGATAAGGCCATCCCACATTGATAGAATTTTCGTGTGGTTTCATTTCAAGCATTTCAGCGATCAATAATTTTATGTAATTGTGTTATATATTTAAAATTACCACTTCATCGAATAGGAATATGTGACCATCATTGACCGCATGAAAGGCCAACTCCGACTTGCGGACGGAAGCAGCATGTTGCTTGACACGTAACTCTAACGTGTAACGAGTGGGACCCTCTTACGATGAATCACACTGACTACACGAAATCTTGTACATAAGATCATTTACCTGTGACGAGCAAGAAGGAAGAATTCAGTATTTCTAAAGAGTTTATTAAGCTGCCTGTACCATTGTTCAACGTACGGTATGGAAATCAAGTGTGTTTTATTGGCATTATTAATGGGTATCATATTTGATGTTTTATTTTTAGCCTGTAACCTGATTCGATTTATAACGGAGTGAGGATAGCCTCTATTTAAAAACCTATTGGTTAGTGTAACAATTTCTAAGTGTAAGGTGAGTTCAGACGTGGAATATTTGTAAGCATTGAAAAACTGGTTGAATATAATAGATCTCTTATACGTGAATGGATGATAATTTCAGTAATGCAGGTACATCACCGAATTAGTGGGTTTTCGGTAAATGCTAACTTGGATTTTTTGCATGTCGTGTGTGAGGGTGAAATTTAAGAAGTTTAGGGCTTTTGTTTCTATCTGTAAAACTATATTAAACTCACCTTAAATTCTCGTTTTGCGGTGAAGAGGTGTTATTATTCTCAAGTGACTGCACTTCATGATAAAATAAAAAAATATTTACATTCTAACGACTCGACCGTGTTAAAATCCTTTATAGATTTAAGGCGGGCACATTGGCTACCGACATGAAAAATAGGCATTTGCTTAAGTTAAATGCTTTATTAACAGTTTCATATCGGGATCGACCCCCCCTCCCCTTATACAGATGCAATACACCCACCAATAACCCAGACATGTTCATGCAAGCGGACGCTCATACACACAGTAGTACATCCACTATTTGTAGACATAAAACAGATCCAGCTTACATGCGTTCTTCCCCACATCATACGCATAATAAGAAGACATAAAAACAAGTTACTATTTGTCTTCATATGCGTTATCTGAGGATCGGATTTCTCTTCTTTTGAAGGATCTGAACTTTAATTTACCCCCTCATAAACTCCCCAAGAAACAATTTGTGATAGACTTTGAATATGGTCTCCGCAACATTCCGCAAAAAGACTTATTGGTTCAGCAGGTTAATCAAGTAATCAATAACTCCAAAACTTTTCGGGTACCCAGACTTAATATGAATAAAATTATAGCATTGCGTAGTCTTAGAGGGAACAAAGATATTGTTATCCAAAAAGCAGATAAAGGAGACAGTGTAGTTATTATGGATAAAATGGACTATTTTAGAAAATTGGACTCTATCATATCAGACAGTTCTAATTACAGGGGGACAGACCAGTCTGTACTTACAAAATTAGTAAACCAATACAACAAAACCCTAACAGCATATTGCGAAAGTGATTTTATTTCCATGGCCCAATTAAAAGAGCTGAAAGCAAGGACATACAATATTCTTGTACTTTACGGACAGGTTAAACTTCATAAACCCGGTTTCCCGTACGCCCTACTGTATCATACAAAAATTCAGCCTTTCAAACTTAGCTGCTCACTTATACAACATCATTAAACCATTTAGACAGTTGATTAGGTTTGGCATAAAAAATTATGACACTTTATTTAATAATATTAAAGATATTACGCTTGGCATTCATGATAAATTATTTTCATTAGATGTTACCTGTTGTTGTTGTTATTTGGTTTTTAGGAGCATTAGCAACTAAAGCCATATTGCTCCAGGAATATGCGGTGGGCATTCTCTGAACTTTCCGCATCCTCCATATTTGGTGGTGACGGGCTCGAACCCCGGTCTAATCAAGAAGCGTGCGCTACACACTGCTGCTCCTTCCCACCTGGCTACGGAGGCGCCTTAGATGTTACCTCTTTGTATACCAATGTAAATGTGGACTTCACTCTTGATGCAGTTCAAGAACTGTTAAACAACGATCCTATTGCGAAAAATCACACTAAATTACCCAAAAAAAAAATTTTTTTTAATTAATCAAACTTCTTCTTGAAGCAAACTATTTCATGTTTAAAGAGACTATATACAAACAGGTTTTCGGTTTACTGATGGGTTTGAACCTGAGCGGTCTTATAGCAGAAATCTATCTTGCCAATATCAAGGATATTAATTTAACGCCGTTTCTTCCCCGCATTACTTACTGTGGGAGATATATTGATGATATACTTGTCATAACAGATCACAACACCACTCAAGACATTCTACAGGTATTCAATAATATTCACATCAAGACTAAATTATACACTGGAGGAGGAACATACAGAAACAAAAGCCCTAAACTTCTTAAATTTCACCCTCACATGCGACATGCAAAAAATCCAAGTTAGCATTTACTGAAAACCCACCAATCCGGGATGTACCTGCATTACCAAAGTTATCATCCATTCACATATAAGAGATCTATTGTATTCAACCAGTTTTTCAACGCTTACAAATATTCCACATCTGAACCCACCTTGCACTTAGAAATTGTTACACTAACCAATAGGTTTTGAAATAGAGGCTATCCTCACTCCGTTATAAATCGAATCAGGTTACAGGCTAAAAATAAAACATCAAATATGATACCCATTAATAATGCCAATAAAACACACTTGATTTCCATACCGTACGTTGAACAATGGTACAAGCAGCTTAATAAACTCTTTAGAAATACTGAATTCAAAATAATAGCCAGGCCCATGCAGAAGCTCCTATATATATTAAAAAATCACAAATTCTTCCTTCTTGCTCGGCACAGGTAAATGATCTTATGTATAAGATTTCATGTAGTCAGTGTGATTCATCGTATGAGGATTCCACTCGTTGCATGTTAGAGTTACGTGTCAAGCAACATGCTGCTTCCGTCCGCACGTCGGCGCAAACGCGTCGGAGTTGGCCTTTCATGCGGTCAATGATGGTCACGTATTCCCATTCAATAAAGCGGTAATTTTAAATATACAACACAATTACATAAAATTATTGATCGCTGAAACGCTTGAAATGAAACTACATGAAAATTCTATCAATGTGGAATGGCCTTATCTAATTTTGGATTTCTGGTCTTTTTTGCACATGCGCCAATATAAATAATCTCTCTATATTTCAGTCGAATACACACACAAACACTTTGTGATATTCCCGTCCTGTGAACACGGCGATCAACCAAAAAGCATGGTTTGCTTAAAGAAGGGAAACAGCTGTGCATTTCGTTTAATTTGAGTATTCATCCAAATCATAACTTTTAATCCGTTTAATTTTAAATAATTTTTAATCTTTTTAATTGTGATTTTAATAGTGATTTTAATTATTTATTATTGGAACCAGTTTTAACTATTCATTATGACACAATGTCTTCTCGCACTCATGGTCTTGCAGCGGTGGTTTGATGCATTTCGGGGTCGGGTCGGGGGCTCTCGACTTTCAATTCCGTTGTGCATCGGATTTGGTCGTATCTCTATGAGTGAGGGAATTCATTAATTCGGTTTTTCACATTTTTCATCTTATTTTATTCATCACATATGAGAGGGAATTGACTGAAAGCATTCCACGAAAAAGATTGAGTTAATCTCTTACTTTTTAATGAAAATATTCAATGAATAGCATGTTGTGTTCCCTTAGAAACACAATTTAAGTCAGTGGATTAGCTGAAGAATAATTTAAAAAATGCCAACATTAGTCATGTTTAAATACATCCACTATGACACCAATTTCCTTGTTTATTCTCTACAAAATTGTACAAATTCTGCTTAAGATGGGAATTATTATGTTTTGCGTGTAACAATTCTCATCATAGACATAACCTCTGTTCATCTAGTCTTCAGTGAGAGAGATCAATAGGTTATTAGTATCAGTATCACTATATGTTATTATATCAGTTAGTAGTAGTAGTAATAGTGGCACGTGACATAAGAAAGCAAGCGTATTAGCTTGTGCAGCATCAGCCAAAAAAAAAAAAAAATTCACACAACCATTCCCTCTGCATGTTTGTCCGTCCAGTTCCTCCTTAAATTTGTTTAACCTATCAACTTCCACAATTACAGATGGAAGTTTGTTGCAGCAATTAACCACCAGGTGGCTAAAGACAAATTTCTGCACATCTATTCTACATGTCTTTCCTCAGTTTGAATTTATGCCCCCTTAGGTTCGTAATCTGAACAAGTGGAAGAATCCCATCACATCTCAGCGCACTCAACCCATTCAAGGCCTTATACACCTCAATCAGATCACCTCGCAGGTGCCTAGTCTCCAGCCACTGCAATTTGCAGAACTTAAGCCTCTCTTGATAAGAGGATTTCATTCCCCTCATCAACCTTGTTGCCTTCTCTGTACACGCTCAAGCAAATCTACATCCTTCCTAAAATGAGGCCTCCAGACCTGTATGCAGTACTCAAGCCGTGGCCTGACCATTGCCTTATACAAAGGGATAATTACCTCCTTTTCATTGCTAGCAAAATTCCTTTATATCATTGACAAAACCCCATGACCTGCTCTTGCAGCCTGTCTGCATTGCTCAGAAAACTTCAAAATCTGACTGCACAATTACTACTAGGTCTTTTTCATTTTCTACCACCTTAAGTGTAGTACCACACAGTTGGTACGTTTCTCTGGGGTTACTTCTACCCATATGCAGTACTTTGCATTTGTCAAGGTTAAACTTCAGTTGCCACTTCTTAGCCCATCTGCCCAAATTATCTAGATCCTGTTGCAGTAGCACACTGCCATTACTGTCATTAACAACCCTACCAACCTTTGTATCATCTGCAAACTTCGCCACTAAGCCTGATATACCATCATCAATAGCATTGATAAATATACAAAACAACAGTGGACCCAACGCCGAACCCTGTGGGATTTGGTTTGGTTTGGTTTTGGTTTTATTGGCGCATTAGCTACTAAGGCTATAATGCGCCAAGACCAGGTCATTTATAAAAAATTTTAAACTTTCAGTGACCTAATTAGTTAGGTCACTATGTCAAAATGTATAACAAATATATCAAAGAAAAATGTAAAAATTTTATATACGAGTAAAAATATTTATTGATTTTAAAAAGCTAAAAACAGCAGACACATTGTCATTGTCAGATAAAATCTGACTGAGTGTATACGGCTCAGTCAGATGGTTAAAAGCGGTAAAACGGATACTGCTAAAATCTGGACATTCAATTAAAATGTGTCTAATTGATAAAATTGTGCCACAGGACTCAAACATAGGAGGGTCATCAGCCCTCAGCAAAAAAGTATGAGTCAAATGACTATGTCCTATGCAGGTCCGGGCAAGAACAACTTCCTCCTTACGATTCCTGCGCAGACTAGACTGCCACGGTTCAATTACAGGCTTTATATGATATAGTTTATTCCCAGTCTGTCCATTCCACAAATCCTGCCATTGGGAATGTATCTTCTGCTGTATTGTTTGCCTGTAGTCTGTATACGGGACTGACAGGCAGCGATTATTATTGGGGATTGCTGATTTGGCTGCGGTGTCAGCCAAATCATTTCCCCTAATCCCAATGTGGCTGGGAATCCAGCAGAAGCAGATATCACATTCACGTCCACGGAGGAAGTGAATCTTCTGCTGGATACTAGACAGAACTGGATGAGGATTATATCTCACAGATATTAAAGCCTGTAACATGCTAAGCGAGTCAGAATATAAAATGAACCGTTGGTATTGGCATTCACTAATGTGATCCAAGGCTAACTCTATAGCGTGCAGCTCTGCAGTAAATATGCTGCATTCAGAGGGAATCTGCTCCGATGTAGTAGTGTCTGTAAAGACAGCAGCAGATCCCACATATGATTCCGACTTCGAACCGTCTGTGTAGACTGGCGTGAAGTCAGAATATTCAGTTCGGTGTGCTGAATGAAGCTGCAGGTAGACAGATGATGGAGTGTCCGACTTTCCCCAATTTCTAAGAGACAAGTCACATGCCGGGACATGAGCATGCCAGGGTGGAAAGGGTTGCTTTGGTGTTTGGGCAACCTTGTCTACCTTGATATTAAGTTCTTTGAGTAGCTCTTGGAGACGAATACCAAAAGGACGATTGGCAGTCTTACGGGTATTGTATAAATTTTCCCATCGTGGCTCAAAAACGGATGGCCACGTAGGATGGTCTGGCAGGGATTTCAGTTTTAAAGCGTACTTTAAAGACAACTGCGTCGAAGCGATAACGGTGGTTCGTTTGCTTCGACGTATAAGCTCTGGACAGGAGATGTGCGATATGCTCCAGTAGCAATAAGTAGGGCCTGATGATGGATGGGGTCCAGACATCGCAGGACAAGGACACTGTCTCTGGCTGAGGAATATACCTGGGACCCATAGTCTAGTTTGGATCGCACAAGTGCACGGTAAAGCCGAAGAAGGATACATCGGTCTGCTCCCCAAGATGTAGAGGAGAGCGAGCGGAGAATATTAAGCCCACGTGTGCACTTTGTGCGGAGTTGACGGATATGATCCAAAAAGGTCAGTTTTTTATCAAATATGAGTCCCAAGAATTTTATGTTCGCTGCTACTGGAATAGCATATTGTCCGAGCCTTAATTCAGGTTCAGGATGAAGATTACGCTTACGACAAAAGTGTACGAAAACGGTCTTCTCCGGCGAGAACTTGAAGCCATTAGCAACTGCCCAGAAATTCAGATTATCAATGGCTTTCTGCAGTTGTCTTTCAATAACCCTCATGTTCCACGACTGACAAAAAATGCTAAAGTCATCAACATAGAGGGCACTGTTTACAGTTGGAGGAAGTTGTTCTGTGATGGAATTTATTTTGATGGCGAAAAGTGTGACACTTAATACTGATCCTTGTGGTACTCCCTCCTCTTGACTGAAGGAGGGAGAGAGTGAGGATCCCACTCAAACTTGGAAAGATCGATTGGCTAGAAAGTTTTTAATAAAAATTGGAAGTTGCCCCCTAAGACCAAGGCTATGCAGATCTTTTAAGATGCCAAATTTCCAAGTTGTGTCATACGCTTTCTCCATGTCAAAGAACACTGACACCAAGTGTTCGCGTTTTAGGAAAGCATCCCGGATGGATGCTTCCAATCTAATAAGATGGTCCAAAGTGGACCGGTTCCTTCGGAAGCCGCACTGGATGCTGGAGAGAAGGTCATTTGATTCTAAATACCATATTAAACGAGAATTAACCATTCTCTCCAGGATTTTGCACAGACAGCTAGTCAGAGCAATAGGACGATAATTGGTGGTGACTTTTGGATCCTTTCCTGGCTTAGGAAAGGCAAGAACGATTGCCTTTCGCCAGGAGTCCGGAAACTGCCCTTCAATAAAGATTCTGTTATACAGAAGGAGCAGACAATCCATAGATTTTCGTGAAAGATGTTTAATCATTTCATAATGGATGCCATCTGGTCCAACAGCACTTGCTTTGGAAAGAGTGAGGGCTCTTTTCAGTTCCTCTATAATGAACGCCCCGTTGTAGGGATAGAGGCCCTTGGACTTAAAATTAAGTGCTTGTTTTTCCAGTTTATGTTTCAGGACCAGGAACTCTGGGGAGTACGAGGATGTTGCGGAGATGTTAGAGATTGTTTCCCCAAGAGCATTGGCTATTGCAGTTGGATCTGCAATAGTGCATCCATTATAATCTAGGATTGAAGAAGGGTGGGATGTATATTTCCCCTTCATTTTCCGGATTTTATCCCAGACTACCTTAGAGTTGGTAGACTGGTTAATAGATGATGTAAAACGGATCCACGATTCCTTTTGACTCTGATGATGGAGCGTGCTTTGGCTCATGCATGTTTGAAGGCTATAAGGTTGTTCGTGGTAGGATATCGGCGAAATATTCCCCACGCTTTGTTTTGAGCCTTTTTTGCTGTTGTGCATTGTGAATTCCACCAAGGTTTGGGAAATGGTGGAAACCGGGCAGATGTTTTTGGGACAGCATTAGCAGCTGCTTGGACAATAATTTCTGTGATGTACTTTACTGCGACATTGATCGGCTCCCGACTGACTGTACTGAGGTCGAAATTTGCCTGATGTTGGAAGGCATTCCAGTCACCGTGATCAAACTTCCACCGTGGTAACCTAAAAGGAAGACATGGGCTCCCACTGTGTAACAAGGTTATCAAAGGGAAGTGATCACTTCCGTATGGATTCTCCTCCACTTCCCAAGTGAGTGAAGGGAGCAGAGAAGGGGAGCAGATAGAGAGATCAATGGCAGAAAAAGTACGGGTAGGCATGTGAAAGAAGGTGTTTGTTCCAGTATTTAGAAGGGAAAGGTCATTGTCATTGAGCATACGCTCTATGACTCGTCCCCTTCCGTTGATGTTAGCACTTCCCCACAGGGCATTATGTCCATTCATATCCCCGAGAAGTAAGTAAGGGGGAGGCAACTGCGTTAGACGATCATCAAGGTCTTCCTGGGAGATGTCAGTCCCAAGTGGCAAATAGATAGAGCAGACCGTTAATAAAAATCCCACCGTAAGGCGAATTGCAACAGCTTCTATGCTAGTTGCAATTAGTAAGGGGTGCACTAAGGTCTGGTTACCCACAAGGATAGCCACTCCCCCACGAGCAGAGCCATCCCCAATTCTATCCTTTAGAAAAATTGTGATGGTGGGATCATCATTAGCCTTTTGATATGTCTCCTGCAAGCAAAAGCAAACTGGCTTGTGCTTTTGCAGGAGGGCCTTGATGTCATCAATATTTCGCCGGAATCCACGACAATTCCATTGTAGGAATTTAGCCATTATTTGGGTTTGGTAGGTCCATCAGGCGGCTTCCGAGGTGCTGAGGGCTTACTTTTATCAGTCTTGAGTTTATCTTTTTTGGGAAAGAATGGACGCTGTCCCGTGTCCATTTCTTCCTCCGCAAATAGTTCCAAGACTGAATCTTCGGGTACCTCCTTCTGCTCGACATCCATGTTGTCGTGGGTACTAGGGGAGACTTCCCCTTTCTTATTCTTTTCTTTCATAATTACCTTTGTTACTTGTGGAGCATTGGGAGGTACCGATATAGGAATGGCAGCTGATTGGTCCTTCTGTGCAGGTTTTTGAGAACTTAAAAGATAACGTGCGATAGGAGTGAAAGACTCCTTTGGAGGAATGGTCATGTTCGTCGGAGTTCCGACGGAACATCTCCCTGCTACCTTCTGGGCGTAGGTAAGTTTGTTGATATTCAGGGGTTTCACCGATTTCCTGGCCTCCTGGTACGATATATTTAGCTCTGCCTTCAGCCGTTGAATTTCTTTTTCTTCTTTCCACCTCTGGCATGCTCGTGAGTAGGCCGGGTGTTCGCCTTCACAATTAATACAGGTGGGTTTTGCGGCTGAACATGCTGTTGTTTCGTGGTCCTTTGCACCGCATCGAGCACATGCAAGGACTCCACGGCAGGCCATTAGAGTGTCCATACTTCTGGCATTTAAAACACCATAAAGGGTTCGGAACGTATGGACGTACTGAACAATTGATGTATCCAGCTTTAATCTCATCAGGAGGTTTAGGAGAGTTAAAAGTCAGGATAACGCTCCTGGTTTTAACAAGTTTTCCATCCCTTCGCGTAGTAATTCTCTTGACGGCAATAACTCCCTGTGGTTTTAATTCCGAGCAGATTTCCTCCTCGGTTACGTCGAGAAGGTCCCACTCCGAAATGACAACTCTCGATGAATTGAGTGTTCTGTGTGGTGTCACTGTTATAGGTATTCCTCCAATTGATGTTGTTCGGAGTAGATGTTCCGATTGCCTGTCATTTTTAGTTTCAATTAAAAGGTCTCCAGAATGAAGCCTCTTAACTGATTTGGGTGAACCTACTAACCCATCTAACCCTTTTTGAATAAAAAAGGGCGACATTTTACCAATCGGTGTTTCATTGGTAGAATGCATGATTAAGAACCTTGGAACAGGCCCTGATGGTAATTCAGTTCGCTGCTTCTTTTTAGCAATAATGCTATCTGTTTCTTTGTCATTGATTTCGGATAGGGACCGGGTTGGGGGCCCCTGAAGAAATAGGTTTATCAGGATTCATAGAAATTTTATTTGGTTCAGTGCCCGGGCTCCCCACCCACCATGGAGCCCAAGGGGACGCCCACTACCCAGCATGCAATAAATGTGCTCGGGAGTGGAACGCCAGGGCTACCCAGACACCATACCCGCACCGCCGCCAGCCTGAATCCTGTCCCTCGGACCATGAGGGAAGGGGCGTGGCATTGACACGGCTGACCCTCGCAGGCGAGCCTATTAGCCGATTGATCCTAGCCGGGCCTTCCGGGACCTCCTGTCTTGTCGAAGTAGGGGCCAAAGTGGTGTATTGAAGCTGGGCACCTCAACCACCAGGATCCCCCTTTCCGAATTTCCACGGGTCGCAGCGCACAGCAAACATGCCGGATTCCATTGATGTAAGCCTGGAACCTGGGCTGTGGGCGTTGGATCCCAGTGATGCTAGTTTGGAAGTCCAGCAGCGTCACTGGGAGGTCCCCTCACCACGTACAGGTGCCCACGTCGAGGGGCCCTGTGGGATTCCACTAATAACATTAGTCCACAAAGAGCAACGCCCATTGATTACCACCCTCTATCTTCTCCCATTCAACCATCCTTTTATCCATTGTAGCAACTTACCCTTAATACTATTCTCCCATATCACTGTGAAGCAGACATTCAGAAAGGATACTCATGTGTAGCAAACTTATTTTTAACCATGCAATTTAAGCACAAATTAATATAAGAAATATAAAAATAACTAATTTGGACCTAAATAAACAAGGAATAGCACACTATGTTCCTTCAGAAACCTGACAGTGTATCAATGTATTAAGCAAAAATAATTAAAGAAATACAAATATTGGTCATGTTAAATATATTCACCATGATACCAATATTCTTTTATTCTCTATAAAACTATATGAACAGAGCATAATAATTCTGGTCCGATGATCCTATCCTTATTCACATAAAATATTTGCTGAGAAATCAAGAGGTTATTAGTATCATGGTGTTGGTATCACTATGAAAAAGACACCAAGAGAGTCCCCATATTCAGTAATCTTGTTTCAGGTGGTAGATGACTCTCATCAACCGGTGCAATACCATCACTTTGCTTATTGGAGGCTTGAAGTGGTGGAACCCATGTTTAGTCTCTAGAGCTAAGTTCCAGTCAACCCTTCCCTATCTCTTCAATCATGCAGTATGACTGATGACTTTTGAGGTTATGATGAATATCCTGGCGAGATCTAATCTTCCTTCCATTTCGAGGGTACAGCTCTAAAACGGTGTTCACAGGCCGGCCGCTAGTTAGTATACGGGACCGAACCTATTGGTAACTCTCTGGGAGGCCTCCGGATCAGCTAGTGTATAATCTTGCTACCTCTACTCTGCCAGATAGTGACTGGAGGGAGTCCGAGTAGTGCTTATGCGGGGAGCATTGTCGAGGCCACGTTATGTCAAGGATCTGGGTATATTCACAAGTTTATCTGCAAAAAGATCTAAACCTCCCAAGCACTTCCTAATTCATTTCACAAATATACGTGGTTTCAATTCTAATCTCAATGATGTCCATTTCCACTTGCAGTCTGCCAAACCCCATGTACTTTTTCTGACAGAATCTCAGTTATCGGTTGATTCATCTACTGCTCATGTCAGATGCCCAAATTATTCGCTGTATGATTCCTTTCGCCTCAAAGGTGGTACTTGTGCATATGTCCGTTCTGATATTCCCTGTGAAAGACTTGGCAATTTGGAATCTCCTCTCTTTGATCTACTCTGGCTTAAAATCTCTCTACCTCATTGTGTCAAATTCATCTGTTGTCTCTACCGTTCTCCCAATTCCACTAATCACTTGGAGCTCTTTGACTTCCTCTCTTTGCAACTTAACTTTCTCCAGTCCAACTTTCCTAACAGTGAGATAATTTTTCTTGGTGATTTTAATGTTCACAACTCCAGCTGGCTTCCATTTTCAAGTCACACCAACCCAGCTGGTCGAGATGCTGAGACCTTTGGAATTACTAATGACCTTGCACAGATTGTTCATTTACCTACAAGAATACCGGATAATCCTAATCATACAACCAATACGCTTGATCTTTTTCTCACAAACAACCTTTCTAAGTACATGGTCAAAGTGAGAGGTCCTTTAGGCACTTCAGATCACAACTTGGTGATTGTCTCTTCTCCAATGGAACCTTTATCTTATGGCTATTCACAACCTCGTGTTGTTTGGAATTACAAGAATGCAAAATGGGATGACCTGCGAGATTTCTTTTCCATGGTCGGATTACTGTTTCAAAACTTCTGATGTCAACGTTTGCTCAGATCGTGTCAATGAAATTATTCTTGAAGGAATGGAATGCTTCATCCCACACTCCATTTAAAATCTCGTACTTTATCTGAACCTTGGTTTTCCAATAAATGTGCTAAGGCTGTTCAAGAGAAGAATGTTGCATATCGTAATTGGCTTGTTTCTAATTCTCCAGTTTCATTTTCTGCCTACACCAAAGCTCGCAACAATTGTAAAGCAGTTATTAATCAGTCCAAACTAGAGTTTGAACAGGCTAAGAGTAGAAAACTTGCTTCTTGCCCTAATGGTAGCCGAGCATTCTGGTCTCTTGCCAAAGCTATTGGCCGCATATTTTGCCCATCTCTGCTCCCACATCTGTCCAAACCAGATGGTTCTGTTGTCACTTCAGCTAAGGATAAAACTGACCTGCTAGCATCCCATTTTTCTTCCAACTCATGTAGTAATGATCTTGGTAAAACACCTCCCACCATTTCCAACACGCTCCATTCAATGCCTCCTGTGGTCTTCCGTCAAAAGGATGTCGGAAGGATTTTGATGAATCTTGATGCTAAGAAAGCTCCAAGTCTCGATGGTATTTCTCCACTTGTTCTCAAAACCTGTGCTCCTGAACTTACTCCTATTCTTTGCCACCTTTTTTCACTTTCTTATTCCAAAGGTGTGTTTCCTTCTGCTTGGAAATTTGCTCATATCCAGCCAGTTCCTAAAAAGGTGACAAATCCTTCCCATCCAATTATTGTCCCATTGCAATTACTTCTACTCTTTCTAAAATAATGGAGAAATCAATTAACCGCCAACTCTTAAACTACCTAGAAACCTTCCGTCTGATCAACGATCGCCAGTATGGATTCCATCAGTGGTGATCCACTGGTGATATTCTTGCTTATGTTACCCATTTAGGGACTAATTCAATGGAAAGGTTCGGGGAAACACAAGTAGTTGCTCTTGACATCTCAAAGGCTTTCGATCATGTTTGGCCTAAAGGTCCTCTAAACAAGCTTTCATCTTATGGTTTGCCAGCTGTTTTTAGTAATTGGTTATCCAGTTTTCTCTGTGATCGCTCACTGAGGGTGATGGTAGATGGCTCTCTGTCTTCTAACTTCTCCAGTAATGCCAGTGTCCCCCAAGGTTCAGTTCTTTCCCCTACTCTTTTCCTCTTGTATATTAATCACCTTCTTCCATTGACTGGAAATCCTATCCATAGTTTTGCCGATGATAGCACATTGCATTCCACTTTCCATTTTGAGAAACCTTGTCCTGCTCAATCAGCTTCAATTTCTCGAAAATCTGCTACCAATTCCTTAAATGCCGATCTTCAGGTAATTCTCCAGTGGGGCAAAGACAACTTAGTTGATTTCAATCCTTCTAAAATTCAGTCTTGTATCAGCTCTCGCAAAAAGGATTCTTCTGCTCCTATGCTTATCTTTGGTGACACTCCGATTTTTAGGCAAAATGATATATCTCTTTTGGGGACTACCCTGACTTCTAATCTCCCTTGGCACAAGCACATTACAAATGTTGCTTCCTCTGCAACTAAAAAACTTGGTTTTCTCTTTCGCTCTCGGCGTTACTTTTCTTCCAAACAGCTGCTCACTCTGTATAAATCGCAAATCCGCCCCGCCATGGAACATTGTTCCCACATCTGGGGTGGTGCCCCCAAAACCTCTCTCAGGCTTCTTGATTCCATTCAGAAGAGGGCAGTTAGGTTAATTAATGATTCATCTCTAACAGAGTCTCTCCACTCGCTCTCTCATAGACGTACTGTTTCTGCTGCATGCCTCTTCTACAGATACTTCCATGGGCACTGTTCTTCTGAATTGGCTTCTATAATTCCCACTCTCTCTTTCAAAGTGGTCCGAACACGTGCCGCCACCAGCCAACATCAATTTACTGTCCAAATTCAAACTCACAGAACCAACTTTTCATCTTCCTCGTTTATTCATTCAATTGCTGTTTTGTGGAACAACCTTCCTTCATACATATTTCCTGAAAATTACAGTCTACGGAGGTTCAAGTCCAATGTCAACAAATATCTTCTTTCGTCTTCTCAACCTCCAACCCAAGCATGGTACTAAGTACTATAGGTTGTAATACCTCACGTATTTGGGGTTTACATTAAAAAAAAAAAAAAAAAAATCTCTAAAAATAGCCATGTAGGAAAAGTATCTTATTTATATGACAGAAGAATTTACATCAGGGTCAGAAACAGCGTTTTGGATTCTTTCGTTCGTTTGTTTGTTTGTTATTTGGTTTTTAGGAGCATTAGCAACTAAGGCCATATTGCTCCGGTATATGCGGTGGTCATTTCCCTGACCTTTCCGCATCCTCCGTATTTGGTGGTGATGGGCTTGAACCCCGGTCTAATCAAGAAGCGTGTGTTATGCACTGCTGCTCCTTCCCGCCTGGCTACGGAGTCGCCCTGGATTCTTTCATCACAGCATACTACACTGAGAAAAAACCACACTCATTATTTGCAGCATGGTAATTATTCAAATAAAATTATTTGAGGAATAGACAAATCTATATGCTAATAAATAAATATAACTGTTTTAAAGTGAAAAGGAAGCAGCAAGTTAATTTTTAGATATTCTGAAGACTTACTTTTGCATATTGCTTAGATGTTCCCTATAAAGAGAAAGAATTATAAGTGAGTTCTAAGAAAAATTAAAATCTGAATTAATTATTTCAGACAAATTCATTGTTCAGAAAAATACATCTTATCATCGTAAATACATATAAATACATCATATAACCATCTTATCACTAAAAAGGATAGTACAGTAAGCAAAACCTTCCAATAAACAGCATTAGATTATATATATTAACACATGATTCTAACATTCATATACACAAAAGACCAAAACTAATTGTGCTTCAAGCCTGTATAAGGTTTGCTTCATAATTATGAGAGTTACAATCCTCAACAAGTCTGCAAATGTGGACTTTATTTAAATGGTATGACTGGGTTGAGATCCTGAACCAACAAAAGTTTACATGGACCTATACTTGCAGCACATGCCGAAAGTATAGGTCTTTGGAAATAAACCTCCAAACAGAGCCAACCACATCCTTAGTCATCTGCATAACGCTATCCAATGGAAGCATTATGCAGATGAATAAGGATGTGATTCTGCATGGGGGCTTAGCTACAGGATCATTCAATATGCAATTCATATGTAAAAACAAAAAAAATTGAGTGCTGCACCATAAAATCTTCAGTGCTATGAAGAAACTTTGTAAAACTTGAAATACTTGTGCCTTCATAACCTCTCTTTTACTTAACTTGGCCCTCATGATGTTTTTCTGTTCTCTCTCAAATGAGAAAATCTTAAGGAACTTCCAGTGTGAGAGATGGCTACTTCTATTGTGCACAAATAAAAAATGCTGCAAAGGAAGAATTTCAGATATCAAAAACTAGGGACAGCTTGCTTCCAGAATATGCATGCATGTGTGTGGGGCAGCAGAAAGGAAACATTTAATGCAGTAATCTTTTAAGAAATTTTGTAATAAAATTGACTCCAACTATATACCGTAGTTGGAGTCAATACTATCTAACAGGTTTTAAGCTCTATAAGATGTGAGAAGCCAAACAGCTAAATACAGAATAAAATTCAGTAATAACACTAATCACCTTTTCAAACTCATACACAGAAGATTTAACAATTAGAAGAAGAAAAAGAACTCTTTATTATATACAGAAGGCACATTGCTGTATACAACTGCCTTCACGGCTACAAGCCAGGGGTTTTATTACTATTTACAATATAATTATATTGTAAATTCCAATTTCTAATAATCATTACAAACTGAAAGTGCCTCCGTAGCCAGGTGGGAAGGAGCAGCAGCGCGTAGCACACGCTTCTTGATTAGACTGGGGTTCGAGCCCGTCACCACCAAATACGGAGCATGCGGAAAGGTCAGGGAATGACCACCGCACCGGAGCAATATGGCCTTAGTTGCTAATGCTCCTAAAAACCAAATAACAACAACAACAAACTGAAATTGGATGATGTTTCTAAGGCTTTTCAGCAGAATTTTTATATGTTCATGTGTTTCTCCTCGTAATTACAAAAAGTAGGGTTACCCCTGCAAGTTATTCCAAAGTTTTCAGCCTGCACAACATGCAAATCAACCAATGAACACACATATTTATAGATAAATAAACATATATAAGTAGCAAGTTTGGTGCTGCTAAAATAATAATTTTTTACTGAGACAGTTGTTGTTTGTTATTTGGTTTTTAGGAGCATTAGCAACTAAGGCCATATTGCTCCGGGATATGCGGTGGTCATTCCCTGACCTTTCCGCATCTTCCGTATTTGGTGGTGATGGGCTCTTTTTTTTTTTGTTTTTTTTTTTTGGTAGTTGTTGTTGTCACAGGCTTCTGTGACCATAATGCACCTCCCAGGTTTTTGCAGTACTTTGATCCAAGCCCGAGGCGGGAATCGAACCCACGACCTTTGGGTTGCCAGGCAGGCACTTTACCCACCCGGCTAGCCCGGTCGGCAGGTGATGGGCTCGAACCCCGGTCTAATCAAGAAGTGTATGTGCTACGCACTGCTGCTCCTTCCCACCTGGCTACGGAGGCACCCTATTGAGACAGTCCTCCATGGCAGTACTCAGCTGGCATAATACATTCGTCTCACACTCATTTGAAGAGGTCTGAGTGGGAATTCAATTCCCATTGTCAACTTGGGGAATATCTAAAAGTCTTTCAAATGAGGATAGACTTAACCGATCTCAGGCACAGGGAGTTGGATTTTCCCTCTTAAATTAGTATTAATGTAGCAAACAATGCAAGGAAGCAAGCTTATACAGCATCAACAAAAAATAATATTCATCAAATTCTTTTTTTCATCCTTTCTAATAAGAAGTCTAATTCTTCCTTAAATTTGTTCAAATTCATTTCCACAACACCAGATGAAAATTTATTCCATGAAACCTATTGCTAAAGTCATTCTGGGGCTGATTTATATATTTTGAAATGTAGTAAAAATACACTACATGGATATAAGTGATAAGCTTTCAATGCCATTAAAATTATTTGATTTTATTTGTTGAGAAAGCAAAACAAAGATATTAAAATTCAACATTCAAACATTAATAAAGACTAACAATGTCTTAATGTTTAAAAGACAACTCAACAAACTTTTAACAATAACCCTGCTAATTACTGGTTTAACATTTGCACATCTTGAGGAATGAACAAAAAACAGTATACAAATTTCAAAAATAAAGTATTAGTTATTTCTTATTAGTTATTAGTTATTTAGTGGCAGTAACAGGTAAATTGGTATCACATTCGAAACAGAAGCATTTCTCCCTATATAGGTTAAATCAGTGGTTTTCGACCTTTTTTTTTAATAACTGCACCCCCTAAATAATTTATTTTATTTTGTGGCACCCCTATTCAATTTTCTGCCTGTTAGATCCATCCATTTCTCTCTCTGCACACACATATATATATCGTATGTAGAAAGTGTGAAGAAGAAGATTTTTTTTAACCTACTGAATCTATGGTATACACCAGAAGTGAACGACTAAACGGATAAGGAATGTAGCGATATATGGTATGAAAAAGAAAGAGACAGATAGTTGGCAAGAAATTAAAAATAAGAAATGAAAAGGCGACCAAAATAAGATTACATTGCTGTGTTTTTCACAATTTCAGTATCTTCATCAGAGGCCATCTACCGAAATTATGAGAAAGACGGCAATGTTCTTGCTTCTGTTTCTGACATATTCTGCATGATATGGTACATGTGTAGCCCCATGTTGAGAACAAAATTTTAAAATTTTGAAATTTTGCGTCAAGAATAAGGTCTAATAAATTGTGCCAATAAATGTAATTATATTACGTAGGGCATAGAGATCATGGATGACCTTACAGAAGCAAGTAAAAAGAATTGAAAAAAACTAAAGTAATGAATATCAGAATGTAGGAATAGGCAAGAAGAAAGGGATTACCATTACCTTGTAAGACTGAAATTGACCAAATGACCAAGATGGCGGCATGCCAGTATATTTATGTGTAGGTACGCTAGCGGCTCCTGGCATTAGAAAATGGTGGCAGAAATTTGAACTAATATTTTTTCTTCTAAAAATCATTTCCCCATACTCTAAATGATATACCCACCGATTTTCACAGCACTAACTCTGACCGTTTTGATATTTCTTCTCCCATTTATCTTTTATCCAACTTTCTCTTCCCTTCCAATTCCCATACTTCTCATTCTTATATTCACTTCCTTTCCCTAAACACCTTGGAGCTCCCAGGCTTGCCTGATAGCCCCAATAAGAGTTTCAGTTTAAATACAGTCCCTGGCATACCTCCTCGTGGTCAATGTTGGGAGTCAGAGGGCAGGGAACCAGATGTCTGGAGGCCTCATTTCAAGAAGGATGTAGAGCTGCTGGAACGAGTACAGAGAAGGGCAACAAGATTAGTGAATGGAACAAAGGGGTGCTCTTATGAAGAAAGGCTTAAGTTTTGCAAATTACAGTGTCTGGAGACTAGGCACCAGCAAGGTGATCTGAGAGAGGTGTATAAAGCCTTGAATGGTTTGAGCATGCTCAATGCTGATGGGATTCTTCCTCTCGCTCAGAATAATCACCTGAGAGGGCATAAATTCAAATTGAGGAAAGACAGAGGTAGGATAGACGTGAGGAAATTTGCCTTTAGCCAGCGGGTGGTTGGTTGGTGGAACAGACTTCCATCCCTTGTCGTGGAAGTTGATAGCCTAAATAAGTTTAAGGCTCAGCTGGACAGGTATTTTGAACGAACAGAGGGGTGAAGTGGAAGTGGTTTCTTTATTTATTTTTTTATTTTAAAATTTTTTTTTTTGGCTGATGCTGCATAAGCTTGCTTTCTTGCATCAAATGCCTCTACTAATGCTAATGCTCAAGTCCCCAGTTGCTGGCACTCAACATAACATATATACACTTGCCAACCTTGGCCTTTTGCCTTTTCAGATGCTAATGCGGTATATAAGGGAAACCCTACAGACGGTAATTAAAACAATTAACACCTTGACCTTGACCATTTTGACACTAGGGTCTCCTGAATAGTGAACTTCTTTTATAACCACCCGGTATATATAAATATATATCTAATATTAAAAAATATGTTATATGATAGTTATTACAATAATATAACTATAAACAAAATTACAATTCATAATACAAATTATATATATATAATAATTTTATTTTTATACAGAGGGTCTAATTAAATATCAATTATAGATCACCACAAAATTATAAAGATACCGTACACCTTTTTATATGAAATAAATATATAAATTTTAGGTTAAACTCTACATTTATTTCTCAACTGATTGGCCCATTTAGATGTTTTGTGATTAGGTAGAATAATAAGATGGTAGAATAGAAATTCTAGATATGCATCTGTAAATTGTTTCCATTAAAATTAATTTACAGAATCTAATTTATATTAACTGTTTGTTCCTTTCACAATCAGAAAACTCATTAGCATTAGCAATAGTAGAAGCATATGATGAAAGAAAGCAAGCAAGCTTATGCACCAACATGCAAAAAAATACCCAAAAAATTTGCCATTTCACCCATCCATTCGCTCCAAAAGTTTGTCCAGTTCTTCCTTGAATTTATTTAAGCTATCAACTTCCACAACGACAAATGGAAGTTTTTCCAGCAATCAACTACCCGCTGGCTAAAGGCAGTTACCCCCAGGACTTTTTCATTCTCCATAACCCTGTTTGTAGTGCCATCCAGTTGATACATTTCTCTAGAGTTATTGCTATCCATATGCATTACGTTACATTTGTCAATGTTAAACTTCAGTTGCCACCTCTCGGCTCATTTGCTCAACTTTTCTAGATTCTGTTGCAGAAGCGTACTGTCCTTACTGTCATTAACAACCCTAGTAACCTTTGTATCATCTGCAAACTTGGACATTAAGCCTGATATACCTTCATCAATGTACAAAACAACAATGGGCTCAACATTGACCCCCCCCCCCGGGGGATACAATAATAACATCAGTCCAGGAAGAGCAGTGTCCATTGATTACCACTCTCTGTCTTCTCCCACTCAATCATCCTTTTATCCATTGTAGCAACTTGATCTTAATGCCATACTTCTCCAATTTGTACAATAGTCTTCCATGTGCAACAATATCAAAAGCTTTCCTTATATCCAAGTATATGATATCAATATTATTTTTTGCATCCAGTTTCTTTGTGACCACATCATAGTATTTAATTAAATTGGTCAGACACTACTTACCCTTAACATTATTTGAAAAATGAGAGCAATTCAACTTTTTTACTTAATAAGAAAATGAAAAAGACCTGAGAGAAATTGTGCAGTCAGATATGAAGTTTTCTGAGCAATGCAGAGAGGTTGCAAGAGTAGGTCATGGCGCTTTGTCAATGATATACAGGAATTTTGCTAGTAGGGAAAAGGAGGTGATTATCCCTTTGTATAAGGCAATGGTCAGGCCATGCCTTGAGTACTGTGTACAGGTCTGGAGGCCTCATTTTAGGAAGGATGTAGATTTGCTTGAGCATGTACAGAGAAGGGCAACAAGATTGGTGAGGGGAATGAAGGGATCCTCTTACCAAGAGAAGATTAAGTTCTGCAAATTGCAGCGGCTGGAGACTAGGCACCTGCAAGGTGACCTGATTGAGGTGTATTAAGGCCTTGAATGGGTTGAGCATGCTGAATTCTGATGGGATTCTTCCACTTGCTCAGATTACGAATCTAAGGGGGCATAAATTCAAATTGAGGAAAGACCGTTGTAGAATAGATGTGCGGAAATTTGCCTTTAACCAACGAGTGGTTAATTGCTGGAAACTTCCATCTGTCATTGTGGAAGTTGATAGCTTAAATAAATTCAAGGAGAAACTGGACAAACATTTAGAGGGAATGGTTGTGTGAATTTTTTTTTTTGGCTGATGCTACCTAAGCTCATAATGCTTGCTTTCTTGCATCACATGCCTCTATTACTATTGCCATTTCAACCTATGCAGGAAGTGTTAAAATTTTAACAATTACAACAACAAAATGAAGCATCCTAAAAAAGAAAAATTAGGAAGGAAACTTAGAATTTTTCAGAATGAATTTTTAAGCACTGACTAAAAAACTTAATCAGGAGAAGTAATCATCTTTTATAAATTTTATCTAAAAATCCCATGTTCTGGTTATAAAAGTTAAAGTAAATGATCTAAAGTAGCTACTAATTTATGACAAAAGTAACTGCAAATGCTATTATTTAAAAATTGCTTTTCTCAACAAAAAAAAAAAAAAAAAAAAGCTTTAAACACTTTTTTCTAAGTAATTTATATAACTAATATACTAACATTTCTCGAAAATTCCTCTGTTCTTCAATCTGTTGTTGCAATGCTTGTTTGTAATCATTTTGCCTACTCCTCAACCTCTGTTCAAACATGGCATCCTCTATTGAATAATGGAGAAAGAAATAAAGCTAATCAAAAAAATTACTTGTTAAGCAACTAATGTTATATAAATTGGACTGTTAATTTCATTTCTAATAATGTATGTTTATGTATACTCACAGATACATACATACATACATACATACAGTTATTTGCCTCTTTAATAGAGGTATTGGAGGCAAATAACAACTATATGTGTGCATCTGTATATGAATTAACTCCGTTTACTAATTTACAGAGAGTGGCACAAATTAAAAAAATATGCCCACCAATTTATATGGTAGCTCATAAATTTTCTGTTGCAGGTAAATTAAAGAAAGGCTTATCAGTTCACACAAGAACAGGGAGCATTCACTGTGTAGTCCTTCAAAGAAAATAATTATTTAGCTGGTGTGAAACAGGCATTTCAAAGGAAGTTTCCAGACAAAAACTTACACCTGCAACTGGAATAATTAATAAGATGGCAAGAAATTAAGGAGAAAAAGTGGCTTATATGTAAATAAAGGAAACTGTGTTCATTCAACAACAATCCATAAAAGAAGCAATCGATCAGGAAGTTATTTGGTTGCTCTAGGAATAAACATAATAATTTAAAAATTGTTATAGAAAAAAAAAAAATAAGAAACACTAATTGCCACAGAATTCTAGCAAATTAATACTACAATTAGGAATATGTTTGGCAAAGTTCCATTCTGCCATATGAGTACCAAAATACCCTAATATTCAAAATGAAATAAAATCATAAAAATAAAAAAGACAAAAAACACTCACCCGAGCAGTACTAATGCATGACTCCCTTGAACAATGACATATACTCTCACACAAACTAAGGTATGAGTGCCACTTATAAAATAAATTAAATAAAGACAGGAAACTCACAGGCACCATTATTTCACAAGAACACAAGTGCTGATGAACTCCAAAAGGACTGTATTTCAATCACTGACCACTGTCTAATCAAATGTCAATGGATGTCCAATTATGAGCCAAACACAGAAGAAAATAAACTGAACTCAAAATAAAAAGCATGACATAGCCGCTACCCTTTATAAGTTAAATAAGCAAATTTAACAAACAGAATAAAAATTTAGCATTAACAAGGGCAAAAGATGCAAGAAAGCAAGCTTATATAGAATCACCCAAAAAAAAAAACCATACAGACCCTTCTCATTTCACCCATCCACCCACTCCATATGTTTGTCTAGTTCTGCCTTGAATCTGTTTAAGCTATCAACTTCTAAGGCGCATTTAGGGCTAGAGCCTCAAGCTGCGAACAAATTTAGACTATGTATATAAAGTGCTTAGCATCATAATACACAGCCATTTCTGAATAAACAGAAAATTTTTAAGGTGGCATCGTTTTATGTTATATCTCATATTGTGAATACCTTCACAACGAGTTGCCATGATATTGCACTACTTCGAATAAGTATCTGAGAATAAGTAACACTAGTCTTCTCCTTAGGTGAAGCGTTACTTATTCGAAGTAGTGCAATATCATGGAAACTCGTTGTGAAGGTATTCACAATATGAGATATAACCTAAAACGATGCCACCTTAAAAATTTTCTGTTTATTCAGAAATGGCTGTGTATTATGATGCTAAGCACTTTATATACATAGCTATCAACTTCTACAACAACAGATGAAAGTTTGTTCCAGCAATCAACCACCAGCTGGCTTCCGCACATCTATCCTACAACCGACTTTCCTCAATTTGAATTTATGCCCTCTTGGGTGATTATACTGAGCAAGAGAAAGAATCCCATCAGCATTGAGCATGCTCAAACCATTCAAGGCAATATACACCTCAATCAGATCACCTCGCAGGTGCCTAGACTCCAGACACTGTACTTTGCAAAACTTAAGTCTTTCTTTGTAAAAGCAACCATTTGTTCCATTCACTAATATTGAATTCAATAATCACCTCCTTATCGCTGCTAGAAAAATTCCTGTATATCATTGACAAGACACCACGAGCTACTCTTGCAGACCATCTGCACTGCTCAAAAAATTCATATCTGACTGCACAATTACCCCCAGATCATTTTCATTCTCTACCACCCTCAGTGAAGTACCACACAGTTGATACATTACTCTGGGGTTATTGCTATCCATATGCAGTACTTTACATTTGTCAATGTTTAACTCCAGTTGCCACTCTCAGCTCATCTGCTCAACTTTTCTAGATCCTGTTGCAACATATTGTCATTAGTGTCATTAATAACCCTGCCAAACTTCATGTCATCTTCAAACTTAGACATTAAGCTTGATATTCCATCATCAATATCATTAATAAATACAGAAAACAACAATGGACCAAACACTGAACTCTGGGGGACTCCACTAATAACATTAGTCCACAAAGGGCAGTGACCATTGATTACCACTCTCTGTTTTCTCCCACTCAACCATCCCTTTATCCATAGCTGCAGTTTGCCTTCAATGCCACACTGCTCCAATTTGTGCAGCAGTCTTCCATGTGCAACAGAATCAAAAGCCTTCCTAAGATCCAAGTATATGATATCGAAATTATTCTTTGCATCCAGTTCCTTTGTGACCATGCGGCGCCGCATGTGCCATCACAAAAGGGTGCTTTGTCAGGAACACCAGCCATTCGTTAATGTAGTCGTATCTACTGCCCATCTCCGTCGATCATGGTTATGGGATATGATCGCTAGGGTGCAGCAGGGGATAGATGTTAGCGCCGTCAAAAATTAGAGTGCAGTGCAACATTCGGCTACATATATTTGGAATATTTTCTGTGAAGATAAGATAAACTTCTGTTAAAAGAAATTAAAATAAGTGTAAGTAAAAGTAAGGTAAATTCTTGTAAAATATTATATACAAAAAGTAATTATATAGTAATATGTAAGTAAGAAATTGTTTCTCCTTTCTAGATATTTTTCTTCGCCATTCTCCCATAGTTATGGCTACTAAGAAAAGAAAAGTAGATGCTGAGTGTCGCCTTTTCAATGAAGAATGGGAAGAAAAGTACTTCTTTGTGGAAGCAAGTAACCAAAGGGCTATGTGCCTGATATGTAATGACAGTGTTGCCGTTTTACAAGGGTATACAATCTTCGGTGTCATTATGAAACAAAACATCTTTCAACATTTTCGAAGTTTTCTGGAGTTACGTACTGAAAAATTTAAATACATAAAACATAGTTTGGAATCACAGAGGCACGTGTTCACAATAATATTTACTAAAAATGAATCTGTAACCTGTGTAAGTTACAAAATAGTAAATAAGATGGTAGAGCAAAGAAAACCATTCGCTGATGGCAGCTTCATCAAAGAATGTATGATGGAAGCGGCAAATGACTTGTGCCCTGAGAAAAACGATTTATTTAGAAGTGTGAGCCTTTCAGCAAGTTCAGTTGTGCAGAGAATAGAAGAACTTGGAGAAAATATAGTACTGCAGATGAGCGAAAAAGCTAGACAATTCTTGTGGTATTCTCTAGCGCTGGATGAGTCTACTGATCTCTCGAGTACATCACAATGTCTCATATTCATTCGTCGTGTTAATTTGGACTTTTAGATCACAGAAGAGTTGGCATCCGTTTGCAGCATGCACGGAACAACAACTGGAGAAGATATTTTCGTGGAAGTGCAGAAAACTTTGCAAAGCTATAACCTTCAGTGGAATCAGCTTCGATGTGTCACAGTTGATGGAGGAAAAAACATGGCTGGTGTTAGGAAGGGTCTTGTAGGGACGATTAGAACTAAGTTAGATGATCTTCAACTTCCGGGTGCTTTGTTTATACCCTGCATTATACATCAACAAGCACTATGTGGCAAAGACTTAGATATTTCTTGCGTACTGAAACCAGTCATCTCTGCGGTGAACTTTATCCGGGGCCATGCACTTAATCACCGCCAGTTCCAGGCTTTTCTTGAGGAAATTGACTCTGAATTTTGTGACTTACCCTATCACACAGCAGCAAGGTGGCTTAGCTGCGGTAAAGTCCTGTTTCGTTTTTATAAGCTATGAAAAGAAATAGATATTTTCCTCACTGAAAAGGATAGAGCTGATACACTTCTATCAGATCCCACCTGGCTATCAAAATTGTCATTTTTGGTTGACATAACATCTCACATGAAGGAAAGGACAACTTTATCTGTGACCTTTATTGAATCATTAAAGGATTTTGAAGAAAGCTATTACTTTTTGAAGCACAACTAGAAAGAGGAGATTCATCTCATTTTCAGTGTTTCAAAGCATTTCTTGCTGAAATCGGAGAAGATATCAATCTCAAGTTTCCAAAGAAAATTATTAATGACTTAAGAAAGATTTTCAGACCTCGACAGAATTGAGAGTGATATTCTTTTGTTTCAAAATCCACTTCATTGTAACGTTGATGACGTGCCAGTCGAACTACAGTTAAGAGATCATTGATTTACAAGAAAATGACCTATTGAGAGAGTGGTAGATGACTTTCATCAACCGGTGAAATACCACCACTTTGCTTATTGGAGGCTTGAAGTGGTGAAACTCATGTTTAGTCTCTAGAGCAATGTTTCCGTCAGCCCCCCCCCCCCATACTTCTCCAATCCATGCACAGTACTAAGTACTATAGGTTTTGATACCTTTCGTGTTTGGGGTTTTCATAAAAAAAAAAAAGAAAAGAAACAAAGATAAGGAAATCTTGTAGAATTTTATCGCTGCTTATCTGATAATGAGTTTTCAAAATTAAAGAAATTTGCCTCTGGTATGGCATCAGTGTTCGGTACAACTTATGTCTGTGAGCAAGCATTTTCAAAACTGAAATATGTAAAGTCCACATATCAAACAAGGCTGAGTGATGAACATTTAAAGGCAATTCTCTTGGTTACGTGTACAATATAAAAGCAAACACTGATGATATTTAAAAGCTAAACACCAGTTCCATAAATAACATTAATCTTTTCTGCTTATCTTATTCCTAATGTCGCCTTCCTTGATAAGTTTTTGATAAATAAATATATTTGTTATCTTTATTTTTCTATATATTCTTTATTTTTGCATATTTTGTGTATTGGTAAATAAATATATTCGTTGTCTTCATTTTTGTTGTATTTACTGAATTGAACATATTGAATAAAATGATTATATGGCCCATGCTCGTCAATCTCTCGGTTATCTGGCCCATCGTGAAAAACGTTTGGTGACCCCTGGTCTAGATGATCCTGCAATGCTTCTTTAACCAGTGCCTCTATTAATTTCCCTGGAACAGAAGTTAAACTACCAGGTTTGTAATTACCTGTGTCTCCCTTTGATCCTGTTGTGCGGACTGGGGTCACATTTGCACATCTCCAGTCCATGGGTACCTCCCCTGAGTCCAAGGAAGCTCTCATAATTATGGCTAAGGGTTTGCTTACTTCCTTTGCTGCCTCCTTTAATATAACTGTATAGATTCCATCCACCCCGTGTGCCTTTTTTATGTTTATCTTCAACAATTTCTCCTCCACATTCCTCTCATTTATTACAAAATCATCTAGCTCACTGCCAGAGTTTAATTCACCTCTGGCATTCCTCTCCCTCAATAACTCCTCATGTGTGAATGTAGAAGCAAAATACTCATTTAGTTAGTTAGCCATCTAAGCAGGATCATCAACAGTTGAACCATCAATATCCAGTGGACCAATCTGATTTATTGCCTTCCTCCTACAGTTTACATAGGTAAAGAACTCTTTGCTCTTTTTCTTTGCATCCTTTGCCAAAGATTTCCCATAATCTGCCTTTGCCTGCCTAACCTCCTTTGTGACTTGGTTACAGACCAGCTTATATCTATCGTAGGCTTCCATGTCACCCATTAATTTATATTATGTGTCCCATGCATTTTTCTTCTCTGCCATATGTCTCATTAGTTCATCTGACATCCAATTAGGCCTAAACCTTAAACAATATTTCTTATTATTGTATTATACCTGTAAAGCCTATTACCTTCCAAGATTAATTCTTTGAATGCTTCCCATTTTGAATTTGCTGTTGGTAACATCATTAGTTGGTCCCACCGTATGAGACCTCCATAGATGCCTTTATGAAAGCAAAAACACTTCTCTTTACCCTTGATGGTTATTACCTCTTTGAGTAAATCCCACTTCAGCACACTGTGATCGCTGCCACCTAGTGGTTCCTTTATCTGCAGATTTCTTAATGCATGAAGAATCACTACTGATAATCATATCAAGTGTATTACTCCCTCTAGCTGATTCCCGAACATCCTAATGTAGAAAACAATCATCCAATAAATCCACAAAAGCCTTGCTAGTGTATGAGTGACCAACCCACAAATTTCAGTCAATATCCGGGAAATTAAAATTCCCCATTATAAGACTCTCTGATTTACTGGCTGACTCTATTTCCCTGTACAGTTTTTTATTATACTCATCAGAGTCAATAGGCCTATAACACACTCCTACTTTCAATTTTGATTTCCCAGTGCTTATGTCACACCAACCTGATTTGACACTGCACTGTCCAGTGATGTCGACTGGCTGTACCTCCTTAGATTTTATTTGGTTCTTAACTAATAGCATAACCCCTCCTCCCTTCCTATCCTGTCCATCTTAACTGTAAATATTGTACTCCCCAAATTCCAGTTCTGCATTCCTTATATCTGTGTGACACCACGTCTCTGATATCCCAACAATAACTGTCTTTGATGTTTTGATCAACATCTCAAATTCATCAAATTTATTTACCAAACTCCTAGCACTGATGTACACACAGGTATACATGCACCCGTTCCTATTCTTAGCTACCCTAACACAGCCCATGTGTTTACTTGTACCGCAATGACTTCCAGCAGTCTCTGAAATCCCCTGCATCTTGTTTTCCAGGCTGCTTCTCATTCCAATAGAAGCAGTGCATGATGTGGTTACAAAGGAACTGGATGCAAAAAATAATTTTGATATCATATATTTGGATTTCAGGAAAGCTTTTGACACTGTTGCGCATGGAAGACTATTGTACAAATTGGGGCAGAATGGTATTAAGGGTAAGTTGCTACAATGTATAAAAGGATGGTAGAGTGGGAGAAGACAGAGGGTGGTAATTAATGGGTGTTGCTCTTCGTGGACTAATGTTATTAGTGGAGTCCCACAGGGTTCGGTGTTGGGTCCTCTGTTGTTTTGTATATTTATCAATGATATTGATGAAGGTATATCCGGCTTAGTGTCAAAGTTTGCAGATGATACAAAGGTTGGCAGGGTTGTTAATGACAGTAATGCCATTACTGTGCTACTGAAACAGGATCTAGATAATTTGGGCAGATGGGCTAAGAAGTGGCAACTGAAGTTTAACCTTGACAAATGCAAAGTACTGTATATGGGTAGAAGTAACCCCAGAGAAATGTAAAAACTGTGTGGTCCTACACTTAAGGTGGTAGAAAATGAAAAGGACCTGAGAGTAATTGTGCAGTCAGATATGAAGTTTTCTGAGCAATGCAGAAAGGCTGCCAGGGCAGGTCATGGTATTTTGTCAATGATATATAGGAATTTTGCTAGCAGAGAAAAGGAGGTGATTGTTCCTCTGTATAAGGCAATGGTCAGGCCACACCTTGAGTACTGCGTACAGGTCTGGACGCCTCATTTTAGAAAGGATGTAGATTTGCTTGAGCATGTACAGAGAAGGGCAACAAGATTGGTGAGGGGAATGAAAGGATCCTCTTACCAAGAGAGGCTTAAGTTCTGCAAATTGCAGTAGCTGGTGACTAGGCACCTGCGCGGTGGTCTGATTGAGGTGTATAAGGCCTTGAATGGGTTGAGCACACTGAATTCTGATGGGATCCTTCCACTTGTTCTGATTAAAAACCTAAGGGGGCATATATTAAAATTAATAAAAGACAGATCTAGAATAGATGTGCGGAAATTTGCCTTTAGCCAGAGGGTGGTTAATTGCTGGAACAAACTTCCATCTGTAGTTGTGGAAGTTGATAGGTTAAATAAATTCAAGGAGGAACTGGACAGGCATTTGGAGGGAATGGTGTGATTTTTTTTTTTTTTTTTGGCTGATGCTGCATAAGCTCATACACTTGCTTTCTTGCATCACATGCCACCACTACTGCTACTACTACTACCTCTGCCAGTGACTACTGTTAATCTATTAGTCTGTGTATCCCCCCCAATCTAGCAGTTTTCCGACCCACATAACTGCCTCGATAGCATCAGCAAATATTCTTGCACCCTTTCTATTTAAGTGTATCCATCCCTGTAGAAGCAGTCTCTCCTGTTAACAAGCACAGACCAGGCTGAGAAAAATTCTATCCCTTGAGCCTTGCACAATCTTGTCAGGGCCAAATTGATCGACAAGGCTCTCATCATATACTCCCTCCTATCATATCTGGACAGAATTGCAAACACTTTCAAATTCAACCCTAATTCACGGCTCTTTTTCAACAGTGACCTGTACTTGTTAAGTAATTCCGCCGGTCTCCTACTGTTACTATCGTTAGTGCCAACGTGTACAACAATAACACCTTTTGTGCCCTTAAAAGATGATATCTGCTCTACGTCATCAACCTTTGCCTCTGGAAGACATAACCTGGTCCTGCTCCACCTATCCTTTTTTCACAATATGTTCTCTGTTTCCCTGACAATAGAGTCACTGACAACTACTAGTTCTTGTGGTACCAGTGCATTCTGCCTTGGGGGTTGTCGCTGTGTTGCGTGATGTTCAAGTGAAAGCTCTGGCATTGATGTGGGCAGCTGAGAGCTTTATGGGTCCCTCAATGTAGATCCTTCAAGGGTATCCACCCTGTCCTTCAAGCTCTCATATAGGCCCATAACAACACTGAGTTGATGCCTGGTTTCCTCACACTCCTTACATCGTGCACACACAAAGACATTCCCCTTGGCAATATCATGTCCCGTACCTGACTGCTCCACAAACATCAAACAAGCAGTGCATTTTTAAAGGCTGTGATTCAGAAGGCAACTGTCCCCCTCAGTTCTCCCCTGAGCCACAGCACTCCCATTAGCTTGGGTCTTTTGCTTTGCTGCTCTGGTCTGTGTCATGATTTCGATTCAATTTCAGTACAAAATTATAACCCTAAACTTATATCCCAATGCAGTTATAACACTATATATATGTATTTTTATTTATTTTTTTTTTTCAATATTGAGTATTATCTCTGACTTTCGTTGTATAAATTCTGTATCAAGTTATGTATTCCTGCAAGCTGAGCTCCCCAGATCAGGGCTATCCCCATCTTCTTCTCACCCTCAATTTCCAATCATTTGAAGGATGCCTTCCTTCCCTACTACTATCTCTCCACTCACTCTTCCTATTTTTTATTTTGATACCCCCAGAAAGCACAGTCGACTCTGGGAGTTGCCTTGTCAGAGTTTCTGTTTTCTCTATGTCCTGTTTTCTCTGGTCCAGCTCTCCCAGGCTTACAGTAACCAGGGATTGGTGGTGTTTCCTAGGCTAGAAGGCCAGATGAACAACATAACTCTATACTACACTACGTAAACTACATATCACTCACACTAGCTGACCTTTACAGGGTGCCGAATTCAACACAAGAAAACTATGTGGAGTTGTGAGGAACCACCAGTGCTGCTTGACCCTAAACACTATGTGCTATGCAGGCCTGACATAGCTGAGTTGTCAGGAGCAAGAGTGCAGTAGTACACACTTTGAGTGGACTGGGGTTCAAACCTGTGACTGCTAAATATGATTAATGTTTGTATTGATAATTTATTGTAAACTCCACTGACCTGGTGGCCATGCTGGAGTATAAAAACGAACATTTTTTTTATGTCCTAGAAATGTAAACAAAAACATACTTAAACAATTGCAGAAATTTTTATAATAAGCATTACCTGTAGGAAAGATACCTATGCTGGAATGAGCAGCAGCACTGGCAGGAGTAGTAACTGGGAACTGCCTAGTAGGCTCTTGCAAAAACTGAACTGGTGGTCGATTACTAATAGTAGGCAAAAGGTTCTGCACAACTGGTGCTGTAATGTGTTGGTTTAAGGGAACACTGAAACACAGAAAAGAAAAAAAAGTGATTTCCACATTACATTACTTCCCCAATCCATATAAGAGGTTGCATTCTACTGGCAAAGTTATTTTCAAACTAATTATTTTAGTTGTAGTTATATGAGTTTTGGTTAACTGAGACTTTTTACAGTAGTGTATAAAGCAAAATCTTTGGGTATAGGCAAAAATCTAATGAATAGGAAAAGAAAAGTCTCACAAAACAAAAGCTCACTTTTCTAATTACATATATTTATTTTAACTATACAGTGTTTAGCACGAATCTGTTTCCCTTTGAGATCATAAAAAAAATTAACACGTGGCTTTCTATACATTCAGAAAATAAGGTTTAACACATTCATGCAGGGAAACCCAACCAGTGGGTTGCTGAGTGCTATGATGCTTTTATCCGCTTTACTGGACTCTGAAGAAAAATCTGTTTCACCATGCTCCCCACCTTAAAGATCAACTATAGTTTATATAAGAAGTTTATGCTTATAGTTTATGAATCTCTATTATTATTTGCTCTATTCGAGCAAAGAGGGGGGATAAAGAATTCTTCACATATATAAATGCCAAGAAGAGCAGGACAAACCAGATCGGACCTTTACATAAGGGAAAGGGGATAGTAATAAATACACCAGCTGCTGTTGCAGATGAACTCAACAGTTATTTTGCATCGATATTTACAAATGAAAAGCCTTTTGTGGCAATGGGAAATTGTGGGAGCGAAGTTAAAAAATATGTAATTAATGATATTGAAATTTCGCAAGATTATTTAATGAAAAAAACTTTCGAGCCTTCAGACCAGTAAGGCTCCTGGAGTTGATGGAATATACCCTATAATCTTAAGAGAGGCGGCAAGCGAGTGCATTGAACCATTGAGGCTAATTATGAGAGCATCACTAGACTCTGGGGAGATTCCCTTGGATTGGAAAAGTGCAAATGTATCTCCCATACATAAGGGTGGCTCTAAAAGTGAAGTTGGAAATTATCGACCTGTCAGTCTGACTTCAGTAGTAGGGAAAATCATGGAGGCAATGATCAAGGGTGGAATTCAGGATCATTTGGATCGAATTGAAATTCTCAAGGATACTCAGCATGGTTTTGTAAAGGGAAAATCGTGTTTAACAAATCTGGTTCGCTATTTCGAAAGGGTCACTCACGAGCTGGATTTAGGGAATAATTTCGACATTGTTTATTTAGATTTCAGCAAAGCTTTTGACTCAGTCCCACATGAGCTGTTGCTTTATAAGCTGGAATAGGTTGGAATCACTGGGAAAATCCTTAGATGGATAGAAGGATGGCTTCAGGGCAGGAGGCAGAGGGTTGTGATAAATGGCTATTCCTCAGATTGTCTTGATGTAAGAAGTGGGGTTCCCCAAGGATCGGTATTAGGACCACTGTTGTTTTTAATTTTAATAAACGACATTGATGAAGGGATAGTGGGCGTGATGTCTAAATTTGCAGATGATGTTAAGATTGGTAGAGTAGTTAATGATCACTGTCAAGCTGAGCTTCTTCAGAGAGACCTAGATAGACTTCAAGAATGGTCAGAAAAATGGCAGCTGTGCTTTAATCCAACAAAGTGTAAGGTATTACACCTGGGAAACAGTAATCCCAAAAAAACTTATTCACTTGGTGGAGTTCAACTAAACCCAGTACTGGAGGAAAGGGACTTGGGTGTTACGATACGGTCAGACATGAAATTCTCTGAGCATTGTAAACAGGTTGCAAGGAAGGCCCATGGTGTCCTATCGATGATCTATCGAACTTTTGCAAGTAGAGATAGGGACGTGATAATCCCATTATATAAGGCTTATGTTAGACCACACTTGGAATACTGTGTTCAAGTATGGAGACCGCACCTAAAGAAAGACATTGAGCTTCTTGAAAGGGTGCAAAGAAGGGTAACTCACCTGGTGAGATCGGCAAAAGGGCGTCCTTATGAAGAAAGACTTCGAATATGTGGGTTGCAGAGTTTGGAAACTAGACACTTTAGAGGAGATTTGATTGAGGTGTTTAAGGCTCTGAGAGGCATCAGTAAAATGAATGAGGACAAAATTTTCAAGATTATAAATGATGCTAGAACTAGGGGACATAAATTCAAGTTACGGGGGGAAATGTTTAGATTGGACTGCAGGAAGTTTTATTTTAGCCAGCGAGTTATAAATTACTGGAATAAGTTGCCTTCATGGGTGGTAGAGGCCGACAGTTTGGGGAAATTCAAAGGTCATCTGGATAGTACTTTCGGGTAAGGGAAGCGCATAGGATGATAGGTTTAATTTCCTTTTTATTTATATTTTATTTTATTTTTTTTATTTATTAATTATTATTATTTACTTATTTATTTTATTTATTTATTTATTTTTTGTTTTTATCATTGTTTTGTTCGGATTTTTTTTTTTTTTTTTTGGCTGGTGCAGCATAAGCCATAGGCTTTCTTGCACCATGCGGCCGTTACTAATACTAATACTAAAAAAATTAACACGTGGCTTTCTATACATTCAGAAAATAAGGTTTAACACATTCATGCAGGGAAACCCAACCAGTGGGTTGCTGAGTGCTATGATGCTTTTATCCGCTTTACTGGACTCTGAAGAAAAATCTGTTTCGCCATGCTCCTCACCTTAAAGATCAACTATAGTTTATATAAGAAGTTTATGCTTATAGTTTATGAATCTCTATTATTATTGCAGAAGGAAAATATCTTAATTTTTTATTGCAAAAAATGTGGTAATGCAGCCAGAGTAACTCAACAGTGGGTCATTAAATGCTTCGAACTACAAATTTATGTGAATATAACTGACACATTTGCTTTTTGCTCTTCATATATTAAAGTAAAATTAATATAATAAATTTAATATACTGAAAAATTTACTAGTATTATAAAATTATGTATATTTTGAAATTTATATATACTGTTGTGAAAAAATATTATTTATATATTTTATTGTGAAAAAAAAAATAATAATGGTATCAGATGGTGTACATCCAATTATACTGGGAAAAAAAAAAAAAAAAAAGGTGGCAGATGAGTGCATTTAACCATCAGTAATAGTAAAAAGACCATTATTAGATTCAGGAATTATTTCCTTGAAATGGAGAAGTATTAATATTTCCCCAATCCATATAAGAGGAGTCAGAGAAGTGAGGCTTGCTCAATTACAGATTATGAGTTTGACTTCTGTGGTTGGTAAGATTATGAAATCTATGGTTAAAAATGCAATATGATCATCTCCGAAAGAAAGGTATCCTAAATGGATCTCAGTGTAGTTTTGCAAAGGGAAGATTTTATCTTACCAATCTCTTGGATGTGAGAAACAACTCTGACATATCTGAATTTGAGTATGGCTTTTGATACAGTTCTTCAAGAGAGGTTATTGTATAAATCAGAGCAGGTCAGAATAACTGGAAAGATCCATCAGTGAATTAGGAATTGGTTGAAGGCAGGAGAGGATGATTATAAATGGGCATTCTTCAGCGGAATGGAGTAGCAAGCAGGGTCCCTTGGGATCAGTGCTTGAACCTCTCATTTCTCATCTTCCTCTTTCGAAAAGATATTAATAAGGGAATAAAGGAGCAGTTGTCAAAGTGCTAACAACTTAAAAGTTGGGAGGGTGGTTAATGATCAGAACCAGGTTGTGCTGCTTCAAAAGATTTGGGTTGACTGCAAGTATGGCCTGAAAAATGGCAGCTAAAGTTTAATGCCACCAAATCAAATGCACTTGGAGAAATAGTAACCCAGGAATTTATAGATTACTGGAGAGAAGATTTGGGGATTACAACACAGAAGGGCAGTAGTTCAAGTTGCAGTGTAAAGGCAGTAAGAAAAGCATAAGATGCTCTATCTATGATTTATCAAAATTTTACAAGTAGTGAGAAGGAGATCATCATCATCATCATCTCTCTCTCTCTCTCTCTCTCTCTCTATATATATATATATATATATATATATATATATATATATATATATATATATACACTACTGTGAGACTACACTTGGAATACTGTATCTAGGTCTAGAGGCCAAATCTAAAGAAAGATACAGAACTCCTAGAAAACATGCAAAGAAGGGCGACTAGACTGGTGAAGAGCACTATGCATTATTCCTATGAGAAATTGCTTAGATGTGATGTGCAGAGCTTAGCAACTAGATACGTTTGGGGAGGGGGAGAGATTTGACTGAAATGTATAAGGCCCTAAAGGGGATTCGTAAAATGAATGAGGGGGAGATATTCTAACTGGTGAGTAAGATAAGAACCAGACGCCACAACTATAAAATCTCAGGGAAAAACAATAGACCAAACCTTATGAAATTCGTCTTCAGGCAGCATGTTGTTGAACACTGGAATAAGTTGTCTGCAAGGGTAGCCAAGGCAGAGAGTTCGGCAAAATTCAATAGGCACCTTTTTGTGATGAGAGTAATATGAGCTCCCCCCCCCTCAACAGATACAGATATGCCATTTTAGTACTAATACTAATCTTTGTACAACTAGAAAGCATACATAAATTTAAGGAAGGATCAGAAAGTTAACTGGATGGAACCTGGTTGCTTCTTATTTTTTAGGCTTATGCTGAATAAACCTGGCTCTCCTGTTTTTGCCTTCATTAATACAGTTACTAATATCATGTAATTCTTGTATTGCTGATACAGTTTATATTGAAATAACATCATGTTAGCTCCATTACAATTTATAATCAGAGTTCAAGTAAGATGCATGCAGATATTATTTTAACCTCCCAGTTTATAGTGTCCCTATAACAATGTTTCACAACTTTCTTATTAAGAAGATTGTGAAATTGTTATGCCTAAACTTCAGGAAATTTCTTACAGTCCACCTATAAATCATATATCCCATATTTTTATTTATTTATTGATATATTTTAATCACTGCAATGAATATTAAAATATTTATAATCAACCTTAAAACTCGGGAGCCCATCAATTGAGTATACCTTTTAATATAAAACTTGATTTGTATCAAGAATAAACAAACTTTTCTTCATTTAAATTTTTACCTTGGTTGAACGAACTGTGTAACTTGAGGTTGGGGCATAGTAAGTGAAGGAGGCTGCTCATTTTGGTCTCTAAAGTTCTATATACATGCAAACAAAAAAATATATAAAAATATTCATTATGTTTTATATAATTCTATTACATGGCAACAATAATTTATTTAAAATTTTGGTTATAAATTTTCACATTACCCATCAATTCAAAAACAAAAAAATTCTGTATTTTCTTAATAAAATTAATTTAATAAAAATAGAAATAGTTTACTAAGCGCAATTATTTACTTCAAATGCAAAAGTTAAATTTTACAAAAATTCAAATTGTAACTGATAACATTCAGGACAAAACACTAATCAAATAAATCCACTAAACTAGGATAGTTTTCAATTTTTTATAAAGATGAATAAAATTCCTTCACAAACTGAAGATTGGCAAGCTTTATGTATTAATCGCTACCTTGTGAGATCTGTGCCAATACTATGAGGTATTTCAGCAAAAAAAAAAAAGAAAAAAAGCTGGCCACCCAATTTGTTAAATGATATATACTCTACCACGTAATGATAATCAAATTTCCAATCCATATTTTGTCTTTGAAACTTACCTTCGTTTTGTACTTTTATATTAACTTCTTGTTATCACTAGTGAACTTACCAAGTCAATGAAACAAATAGGAGATGGGAGCCAAAAGTTCTCAAACTGAAGGCTAGAAATGCAAACTGTGTACTGTACTACACTGGTGTGCAAAACTTAAGGACCAACACTATTTCTAAAGGTTACAACCACAAAATCAAACGAAACAGTCTGTGGTGATTTGCATAACTATGGCCGTTCAGTAGAGGGCTGGTGCACATGCAAAAATTTTAATCATGATGAGAGGGCTCACACAAACAGATAAAAGCAGCAGTTCAGCAGTATGTGAAAATTACTGAATGGTGAGCACGATTGTTACAGACATTCGATTGGTTTTATACAGTGCTACAGACAACGAAATGGCCAGTAGACAACATCTGAATGACTTTACCTGGGGTTGAATAATTGGGAAGCTCAAAGAAGATCGAAGTGCAAGGAGTATGGCTGCAGAGTTCGGTATCTTCCATAGCATCATCTCACGTGCGTGGTCGGCCTTCAGAACAACAGGTTGTTGTTGTTGTTATTTGGTTTTTAGGAGCATTAGCAACTAAGGCCATATTTCTCCGGGAATATGCGGTGGTCATTCCCTGACCTTTCTGCAACCTCCGTATTTGGTGGTGACGGGCTCGAACCCTGGTCTAATCAAGACGCGTGTGCTAAGCACTGCTTCTCCTTCCCACCTGGCTACGGAGGCGCCAGAACAACAGGTACAGCTGTTCGAAGGATCAGTGGTGGTCATCCACAAAAAACAACGCCCAATGATGACCGCTAGCTATATACTCCTACAGGCCAAGAGGAACTGACACCAGACAGCGGGATCCACTGCAAACCAGCTGCACAGGACAGAGGATATCACGGTTTACTGTGGCCAGGCGACTCCACAAAGGAGGACTGTTTGCCTGACAGCCAGTATGCTGTGTCCCTTTAATACCTCCCCATCAGAGACACTGTTTACGGTGGTGTATCAAACACAAGGACTGGACAGCAGTGCAATGGGGTAAGGTACTCTTTACTGATGAGAGTAGATTCAGTCTCAGCAGCGATTCTGGACATCAGCTAACCTGGCAAGAGATCGGTATCACCCTGCAAACATCACTGAAAGGGACTGATATGGCGGTCAAAGTGTTCTTGTCTAGGGAGGCGTTATCTTGGATGGACGTACACAACTCCAGATACTGGAAGGCGGTACTGTAACTGGTGCACGCTACTGTATTGAGGTAATCCTTCCCCATGTGCATCTGTTCCGAGGTGCCATTGGCCCCGAGTTCATGTTTATGGATGATAACGCCACACACCATCACACTGCAGCTGTTGATATGTTTTTGCAAAGTGAGGACACTGTTCGTATGGATTGACTTGCCCATTTCCCCCGATCTAAATTCCATCAAACACATATGGGACGCTCTGGGGAGATGCCTAGTGGCACATCCAGATCTACCTTGTTTGTTTTGTTTGTTTGTTATTTGGTTTTTAGGAGCATTAGCAACTAAGGCCATATTGCTCCGGGATATGCGGTGGTCATTCCCTGACCTTTCCGCATCCTCCGTATTTGGTGGTGACGGGCTCAAACCCCGGTCTAATCAAGAAGCGTGTACTACGCACTGCTGCTCCTTCCCACCTGGCTACGGAGGCGCCCCAGACCTACCTGTCCATACTTAGAACAACATTGTTCTAAGTATGGACAGGTGGTGCAAAGCCTGCATGGACAATAGGGGTAGCCATATCTCCTACTGAGGACACCTCTTCCCTATGTTCCATCCTTGGCAGTGATTCATTTGTATCATGGCAGCCAGTGCTATGTTGCCATTTTTGAATAAAGTCCCTCTGTACCGTTTTGTTTCCATTGTTGTGTCGGTTGTTTCCTTAAGCATTTCTGTTACCTCACGAGGTTCCTTTGGTATGCTTTTCCCATATCCAGGCCACTCCTATGAGAAGCTACAGGTGAAAACCTGACTGGTCCTTAAGTTTTGCACACCATTGTACTTTGCATCAATAGATACAATTGTATTACTTCTTTATAAGCTAGTCTAATATGTTTCACCATTATGTAGCTAAGAATAGAAACAGGTGCAGGTATACTTGCGTGTACACCAATGCTAGGAGTTTAGTAAATAAATATGATGAATTTGAGGTATTGCTCAAAACATCGAAGGCAGATATTGTTGGGATATCAGAGACGTGGTGTCACACAGATATAAGGGATGCAGAACTGCAATTTGGGGAGTACAACGTCTACAGAAAGGATAGACAGGATAGGAAGGGAGGAGGGGTTATGTTATTAGTTAAGAAACACATAAAAACCAAGGAAGTGAAGCCAGTCGACATCGCTGGACAGTGCAGTGTGGAGTCAGTTTGGTGTGACATAAACATTGGGAGATCAAAATTGAGAGTAGGAGTGTGCTATAGGCCTAATGACTCTGATGAGTATAATAAGGAACTGTACAGGGAAATAGAGTGGGCCAGTAAATCAGAGTGTCTTATAATGGGAGATTTTAATTTCCCAGATATTGACTGGAATCTGGGGGCTGGTTACTCACACACTAGCAGGACTTTTGTGGATTTATTGGATGATTGTTTTCTACATCAGCATGTTCGGGAGGCAACTAGAGGGAGTAATACTCTTGATTTGATTATCAGCAGTGATTCTTCATGCATTAAGAATCTGCAGATAAATGAACCACTAGGTGGCAGTGATCACAGTGTGCTGAAGTGGGATTTACTCAAAGAGGTAACTACCATTAGGGGTAAAGGGAAGGGTTATTGCTTCCGTAAAGGCGACTACGATGGACTGAGACAGTATTTAAATTCTATACAGTGGGACCAACTGATGATGTTACAAACAGCAAATTCAAAATGGGAAGCATTCAAAGAACTTATCTTGGAAGCTACTAGGCTTTACATACCAACTAAGAAATATTGTTCAAGGTTTAGGCCAAAATGGATGTCGGATGAACTAATGAGGCATATGGCAGAGAAGAAAAATGCATGGGATACATACAAATTAACACATGACACAGAAGCCTATGATAGATACAAGTTGATATGCAACCAAGTTACAAAGGAGGTTAGGCAGGCGAAGGCAGATTACGAGAAATCCTTGGCAAGGGATGCAAAGAAAAACAGCAAAGAGTTCTTTACTTATGTAAACTCTAGAAGGAAGGGGGTGAATCAGATTGGTCCACTTGATATTGATGGGTCAAGTGTTGATGATCCTGCTCAGGTAGCTAACAAACTAAATGAATATTTTGCATCGACATTCACACATGAGGAGTTATTCAGCGAGGGGAATGCCAGAGGTGTATTCAACTATAGCAGTAAGCTACAGAATCTTGAAATAACTGGGAGTAAAGTGGAGGAGAAACTGTTGAAGATAAACACAAGAAAGGCACCCGGGGTGGATGGGATCTATCCAGTTATATTAAAGGAGGCAGCAAAGGAAGTAGGCAAACCCTTAGCCATAATTATGAGAGCTTTCTTGGACTCAGGGGAGGTACCCATAGACTGGAAATGTGCAAATGTGACCCCAATTCACAAAGGAGGATCAAAGGCTTACACAAGTAATTATAGACCTGTGAGCTTAACTTCTGTTCCAGGAAAATTAATGGAGGCACTGGTTAAAGAAGCACTGCCGGATCATTTAGACAAGACTTCAGTTATAGCTCAGACACAGCATGGTTTTGTTAAGGGGAAGTCTTGCCTGACCAACTTGATTGGATACTATGATGCAGTCACAAAAGAACTGGATGCAGGGAATAACTTTGATATTATATACTTGGATCTTAGAAAGGCTTTTGATACTGTTGCACATGGAAGACTGCTACACAAATTGGAGCAGTGTGACATTGGAGGCAAATTGCTGCTATGGATAAAGGGGTGGTTGAGGGGGAGAAGACAGAGAGTGGTAATCAATGGACACTGCTCATCGTGGACTGATGTTATTAGTGGAGTCCCTCAGGGCTCAGTGTTGGGTCCATTATTGTTTTCTGTATTTATAAATGATATTGATGATGGTATATCGGGCTTAATGTCGAAGTTTGCAGACGATACAAAGGTTGGCAGGGTTGTCAAGGACACTACTGACACTATGCTGCTGCAACAGGATCTGGAAAGGTTGAGCAGATGGGCTGAGAGGTGGCAAATGAAGTTTAACATTGATAAATGTAAAGTACTACACATGGGAAACAGCAACCCCAGAGCAACGTATCAACTCTGTGGTACTACACTGACAGTGGTAGAGAATGAAAGGGACTTGGGGGTGGTTGTGCAGGCAGATATGAAGTTCTCTGAGCAGTGCAGAAGGGCTGCAAGAGTAGCTCATGGAGTATTGTCAATGATATACAGGAATTTTTCCAGCAGGGATAAGGAGGTGATTATTCCATTGTATAAGGCGATGGTCAGGCCACACCTAGAGTACTGTATACAGGTCTGGAGGCCTCATTTCAAGAAGATGTAGAGCTGCTGGAACGAGTACAGAGAAGGGCAACAAGATTAGTGAATGGAACAAAGGGGTGCTCTTACGAAGAAAGGCTTAAGTTTTGCAAATTACAGTGTCTGGAGACTAGGCACCAGCGAGGTGATCTGATAGAGGTGTATAAGGCCTTGAATGGTTTAAGCATGCTCAATGCTGATGGGATTCTTCCTCTAGCTCAGAAAAATCACCTGAGAGGGCATAAATTCAAATTGAGGAAAGACAGATGTAGGATAGACGTGCGGAAATTTGCCTTTAGCCAGCGGGTGGTTGGTTGGTGGAACAGACTTCCATCCCTTGTGGTGGAGGTTGATAGCCTAAATAAGTTTAAGGCTCAGCTGGACAGGTATTTTGAACGAACAGAGGGGTGAAGTGGAAGTGGGTTTTTTTTTTTTTTTTTTGGCTGATGCTGCATAAGCTTGCTTTCTTGCATCAAATGCCTCTACTAATGCTAATGCTAATGTTTAAGTGAATGTGTTGATTGCATTCTGCTATTTATGAAATGTAATCGATGATTAGAAATTTTTTTTGTTTCAGATACAGGTAAAGTCTGCTTTCTTGCATCATTTAGTCATTCTAATACTAAATGACTGATGTGAAAGAACAAGGAGTGTGCATAAATTTTGCTTTAAACTCGGAAAACCTGCTTCAAAGACTCATTGAATGCTGAAGATAACCTTTGATGATGATGCCATGAGAAGGATACAAGGCATTCAAATGGTGTCTCATGTTCAAAAGTAGTCAAATATTGGCTGAAGATTTAGAGCATTTAGGTCATCCACGTCAAGATAGACTGACAAAATGTGCATTGAGTCATCATAAAGACTGGCAATGGATCATTAATGATGTGGCTGGAATGTAAAGTCAACCATATGGAACGTGCCAGTGCATTTTACTAGATGATTTGAACATGTAGCAGACTGCTGCAAAGTTTGCCTGGTCTTCTCAGCTATGAGTGGAAAGAAAATGTCTGTGCACTGGTAGAATAACATCAGAAAACACAAATGCTTCCTTTCCAAGGTCATAGTATTAGGGAAATCGGTTTATGCTTTTGATAAAGAAACAAAGTAACAGTCATCCAAGAGGAAATGTCCATCTTCTTCTTCATGTCATGTCCAATTTGAACTGTAAATTCATCTTCCCCAAGGTGAATTTACAGCTCAAAAGATAGATATTTGAAAATGTTTACTAGATCCAGAATTGCAGGTGGTACTGAACTTGACCTCAAAAAAAAATCGCCCAACAGTGGCAGAAACACTGAACTCTATGTATTAGTGGCAAAGAGTATTAATTTTAAAGGGAAAATATCAACTTGTGATTAAGGTAAGCTTATCCTTTGCCTAATGAGTTAGTCTGTCTCTTTTGTTAGCCCACAGTTCGTCCTAACCTGAAACAGTGAATTTTATGTTGATGATGACCATGTTTACATAATTAAAACACACACATCACTATTATCCAGTTCTCCAGTTCCTAAAAGCCCTCTTCCTCCAACACTTATCAATTCTTGGACTGCATCCCAATGGATGATAACTTATCAGGATAACTTTGAATTTTGTCACGAGCATGCAGACTCACTGTGAAGCCAACATATTTACAAGAGAATGCCACATTCCATTCCCAACTAAATATGTCTACATTGTTCTCCAAGTACCCTATTTTTGAACCCTATTTTCTGACTTTTCTCACATTTCCATTATTTTATGCCAAACAATGTTTATAACCCTTTTATATGCAAATATGTGCAAAGCTACTGCTTTAAAACCAGGGGATCATATTTGGTGAGTATGGGCTTGGCACACCCAGGATCCTGAGCTGGATATCATCATTTTTCTCTTTCTTAGTGATTCCTTTCTCTCTCCTCTCTCTCAGGGTAACACAGAATTTTTTTTTTTTTTTTTTTTTGGCTGGTGCAGCATAAGCCTCGGGCTTCCTTGCACCATATGGCTAATAATAATAGTAATAATAATAAAGATCTGTGTTTTTGACCAATTAAAACTTGTATTAATGGAATTTTTGTGACTGACTGTTGCTTGAATTTTGATCATAGTGTAAATCACGGATGGCAGGCAGTTGAAAGGTATAAAAAACTTGTCAATTTATTCTGATCTAGATATTTAAAAAATTTTAACCAATTGGATATAATAAAATTTTTTCATTAAACTCTTACCTTCAGACTTTCTATCTGCAAGAAAAAAAAGTGTACTTATCATCAAGAGAAAGTATTTGTTATATTATAAAAATTTTTTAAAAAAATCATAAAAAAGAAATTATTTATAGTAAAATACATTCAATTGCTAGAATAAAATAAGCATTTCCTGATAACAGAAACACTATTTTCATGAGCAATTTATTGGATAATAATTATTGGCCAGAAGAGTAGAGGAGATGTGGGAGGGATGACATAATTTTGTATTATGTGAACTTGTTATAATAGGTTCATGTATGTGTGTGTGTTGCCATAATTGTACCTTTGAGGTCATTTGTACGAGATCTCATTTTATGTTTCTTTATATAAAGTGGTTGCTTGTTAATGAATATTCCGAAAGGCAACTGGTGTGCTGTGTGAATTCAACAAATAAACAAATTTCTGGCAGATGTGTACATATTTTGGTTATAGACCGACACCAGATTTTTTGGGCAATCACTGGCACAGAATTACAGTGACATACATACAGACTGACATCACATCAGCCTACAATAAAATGGTTAAACATATCTATTATCTCTATTTTGGATACCAGCTGGGAGATTAAGAGAGAAATTCGGCATCATGCTATGTAAGGCAAATTAAAGCTCGTTGTGGATGAACAGAAAAAAGAGCAGGCCCTTTACTGTTCCTGTGTCATGTCATAAACCCAGCAGATAATAATGAATACTATTTTTTTAAAAAAAATTTATGGTTTTTCACACAGCAGCAAAAAATAAGAGCATCCAATATTGCTTTTGCAATAAAACCAGTCCCACATAGAGAAGGGTCTTCATATTTCTGTACACAAACTAATTGCAAAGAACTGTCCATTCCCAATAAAGATCCAGGTTACATTCCACAGAGTAGCAAAGAACTACATCTAACTGAACAAATTAAACTAAATGACCTATTAAACAACTGAAATCTATCAAAGCAACAGGCAGACCTTCTGAGATCATGACTTCAAGAGTGGAATTTGCTAGCAAGTAAATTAATTGCTGCATTTGAAAGAGAAATAAAAAACTGTTTTCACATTTTGTAGTGTAGGGTTTTCTTTGTGTGTGGCTAGGCATAACTGGACTGATAGAACTGTGATTTGAACACAAAACTGAAGATCCATTCACTGATCCACCTCAAGTAAATTTAAAAGCAGTTTTATTATATAGTAAACCTTGCTAACGTGGACCTCACTCCCTCTCATTTCGAGCCCTCTATAATTTGGACTGCCTTTTTTTTTTACGTATTATATTCATGCAGAATGGAGATTTTTCCTAAATGAGAATTTATTAGTATTAATATTAGCATACTAATACTAATAAATTAATAGTATTAATGATGCAATTCCAAATTTCTTTCAGAGTGGTTTCACAATCAATTTGTAAAAGTAGTAAAATCATTCAAAAATAAAAATTAAATACAAATAAAAATATGAAGGCACTGTCATTATTAGATAAAGCAACTGCACATCCTACCAAAATTTTATCAAAGGATCATAGCAAAATCTTTTTCTTACCATCCAAATAACATAGGCCCATATAAAAACTGTGGATCATGCATTCATACTTAGCTGTAAATGTTTATATCAATGGTGAGCAGAACCCAAGAGGAGAGGGAGCAGTTAAAAGTGGCTCAGGACAAAAGGCTGGGGGGGGGGAATTATGATTCAGTCAGAAATGAAATTTTCTATGCAGTATAAACAAGCAGTTAGGAAGGCACGTGGTGTCCTGCTTATAACATACAGGACACCTTTGCAAGTTGGGAAAAGGATATCATTGTCCCTTTATATAAGTTGATGGTGATACTGCATTTAGAATAGTGTGTTTGGGTCTGAAGGTCACACTTGAAGAAAGATACAGAGCTCAAAAGGGTTCAAAATAGTAGAACAAAATTTTTGAGTAGTGCTAATTGACATAGGCAGAACAGCTTAGGCAATGCAGACTGCAAAGCTTAGTAATTAGACATCTCTGGGTGTGGGAGGGAGCAGATATAAGGCAATAAATGAAACCAATAAAATGGTAGGAGAAACAAAAACTAGGAGACAAAAGACCGGAAAGAAAGAAAGAAAGAAAGAAAGATAGGAAGGAAGGAAGGAAGGAAGGAAGGAAGGAAAGACGGAAGGATGGATTTTTTTTTTTTTTTTTTATTAAAACGTGAACAGTAGATACATTTTCAACAACAACTATTTACATTCTATGTACAAAAGCAAAAAAGGAAAGATAAAGAAAACTGTTTAGAATGAAATACAAACGTTTCAACATTTCAATTTCAGGAATTAAGAAAACAGTTTCTTGGCGTTGGATCATTCTCATATTAAGTGTCACACGTTAAAGGTGATGGACTGTTCAGTGAGGTTGAAGAGGTGACTGCCCCTGTTCCATTCGCTGTTAAGATGATCCAGTTTATGGTCTTTTGCTGCGGAATTCGAGTAGAAGTCTGCTCTGCAACTTCCTCCGTAGGCTCCACTTCAAATGTTGCACCGATGTGTCGATAGGAGGCACGTCGTCACTGCTTCTTGTGTGCTTCAAGTAGAAGTTGTAAATGACGGTCTTGGCCACAATGAATAGGAAGTTGCAGGTTGTTATTTGTTATTTTTTTTTTTTTTTAGGAGCATTAGCAACTAAGGCCATATTGCTCCGGGGATATGCGGTGGTCATTCCCTGACCTTTCCGCATCCTCCGTATTTGGTGGCTCACGGGCTCGAACCCCGGTCTAATCAAGAAGCATGTGCTACGCACTGCTGCTCCTGCCCACCTGGCTACGGAGGCGCCAAGTTGCAGGTGGTGTGTGCTGTCTGCTCAGAGTGAAGCAGGTACCAGTAGTCCTTTGGAGTGTGGGCGTGGTTGCAGGCATGCTTTGCTGCATCCAAAGCGTATTTGACGAGTTCCTTGTTCACAGGGCATGCCAGGTATATGTGTTCCAGGGTACCTGGAGTGGCGCAGGACAATAGTTTGAGGAGCGTAACCCGAAGATTTGTAGCTTGACTGGGGTGGGAAGGATGTTGTGCCACAGTCTCCACTGGATGTCTGCATCCGATTTGGAACAGTTCATCCTGCACGGAAGGTTCCACTGAAAGTTTGATGGTGGCTTGTGGCAAGTGGAGAGGAGTGTAGGGACAGCTTGGCAGGCGGATGATGGGAAAATCATGGTTGTATGGCGAGACATGATTAGCTGATAGATTTTTTTGGAAGGTGCAGGAGACAGAAGTACTGTGTCTTCTGGTGATGTGATGACGAAGGTTGGTGTAGGTGAGGATCCAGTGACATTTCCAAACTCTTTAGTTGTAGTGATGTCTGGAAGAGCTTGTGTGATCGCTGATTTTAGATGTCTGTGTTGCTGCTTTGCATTTATGGTTTTAATGGGCAAATCTTCTGATCCTTTCCATTCAAGGTTTGGTGTCAGGAGGTTGCCTATGGTTCTTATTCCTGCCCAGTTCCACGTAGGAAAGAAGAGAATATCATCATTTGCAGGGTCTATTATTCTTTTACTGTAGAAGAGCGGTTCTAAAAGTATTCCGGGAAGGGATGTTCTCTCAAGATTATGGTGAAGGTTTAGCTTTTTCCAACGGTTCAGTGCGTCTTTATAAAACGGCAGTAGTTTGATATATTGTTGTTGGTTTTACTGTTATTATTGTTTTCAATATTGTTGAAAGAGATAGTCCTCTAGTGGCTGTTGCTAGTGGTTTATCTGTAGTGTCGGAATGTGGGTATTTTGTTTGCAGCATCT